>NC_136808.1:18659480-18729480 GCF_951216825.1 Electrona antarctica | reverse complement strand
TCTCTGGTTTCATTGGCTTTCTTTGAGGGCTCATCATCACCATCATTATGTTGCATTCATGTTAATTTACCTGCCATAACGGGACGTTGGGATTTGTGGCAACCATTTCATCGTTTCATTGTTTTACCTTGCAGAGATGGGCTTTACACATTATGTCCTGCAGGTGAATGGGTCTTTAGTGGAATGATTTATAGATTTTCTTAAACGATGAAAATAAACACATTCTGCCTCTGAATATGTTCAACTCAAAGGTTACATGAAATGTAGAGAACCACAGTTCCTGTGCATTTGGTGTCACAGTTGCAAAGTGCTGCCATCATTTTGTACTAATGGGAGGCCAAATACAACTTAAAGAAGGATGTCCTTCTTTACAGTTATGTCAGCTTTGCATACATTACATATCTCAGTGAGTAAGTGTTGATCTATTGGGGAAAAAACTTATCAATACATTTTAAAAGGTTGGGGCCCAGGGGCTCCATTCACTGACTGTGAGTGTTCTGTTTGCATGCTCCCTGCTGATGTTCTTTCAGCACTTCTCTGTTGAGAATTCAGTAGTGATCGCACTCTGTCCATGGTGCTGTATAATGTACCACTCTACAATCAAAACACGTCTTTGCTGGCCATTGAACCAGCTAAGATGACTTCAATTTACAGTTTCATTATTTAGCAGATGCTCTAATCCAGAGTGACTTGAATTGTGAAATCAGAGTAAGCATAATCCCTGGTACACAAACAGCATGGTAAATTGTCGCATAAGTAGATTGCAAAGAGAACAGTGTAGTGGCTCATAAACAGCATGATATCTTAATAACTTTTCAATAAGGAGAGGTCATGTTGAAAGCATAATAATATTGAGACATAGATTATATATTTTAGAAGATTAGACTCCATTAAAGGCAATAGGATGATGATGACTATGATGATGATGATGGAGAGACTAGACACCAAGGGGCCAGTGAGGCTATTCAACGTTGAAGCTCTGGGCCCTAGTGGTAGGAGGAGGGAATACAGGCGGACCCGTGGATTCATGACCGGGAAACCCCGTGCAGCTGGGCTTTAACATTGAGCGCTCGGTTGCACTTCCGCATTTGACCACCAAAATTTGGTGGTCAAATGCGGAAGTAGACGTTCTGAGACTTCCGGCAGTCTTCCGGGTGCTTCAAAACGCCACTGAGCAACTTCCACTGACATGAATAGCTGGGGGGGCGGAGCTTCGCGCCAGTCTCTATCCTTTTATATACTCTATGCTAGACATTGGTGGTGGTGGTGGTGGTGAAGACGAAAACCCTTTTCCTGTTTTAACTCCTAGACAATGGAGACCTCAACATGGTGGAGATGGGCCAGGGTTGCACAATGCTCAGTCTGAAAGAGAATGACAGGTTCAGCAGTGATGTTTGTAGAATGGAGACCATCGCCTGATTGTCTAGAAGGGCATATGCTTAGAATTGTGAATTAAAGGTTTTGAAAGCATGACAAGTGAAAGGGACATAGTGGAATCCACTGATGGAAAAAAATAAGGAAGTCGAATGAACTTTCGCCAAAGCTTCATTCAAGTAAAAAGTCTTTTCATGTCAACATTGTGATACAAGTTATGATCTTATAGATCTGGGATTTTTGAATCGCCAAAATGCTGTATGGACAACAGAATCAGAAAGGTGCCATGAATATGCTTGTCAGTTGCAACGTACAGTGCAGCGTACAGGTACAGGTTGTGGCAGCGGTGGCCGAACGGTTTGCGGAGCGGTCTTGATACCGGAAGGTCGCCAGTTCGTATCCCCGGACCGGCACGTTAAAATTACCACCGCTGAAGTGCCCTTGAGCAAGGCATTGAACCACTACCATGAAATGTTCTATGAGCAGGGCCTGGCTGTAAACAAGTATCTGATGCTTAGTCCAGTTACCCTGGGTAAATATAGTAACTTTGCTTTGCTTTGTTTTGCTGTGGTCATCTCCTGCTGTTTGTGTTATAAGAAGTAGAATGACTCAATTTGATCCGTGATAAGCCTTTGACCTGTTTTACACTAAAATTGAGCTCTGGAGAAGTGTTAGACATTACATTTGACAATGAATGCATTTGGCAGATGCTCTTAATCCAGATCGATTTACAATAAGCAAGAACAACACACGGTAATAATACATCAAATACATAGATATAGTCTTCAAGGATCATAAGTAAGCTAAGAACCTAACCTAACATCCGTCTAATACAGGCGTGTAGCGTGGATCATCATCCCCGGCCGATATGTGTGAAGTGTGAACGGTTTGGGGGATCATTTAAAACAAAGGTGGCTTGCATGCTGTGGTTTGCTATACTAAACAGAAATTTGCATGCACAAGGGCTGCCAAAGTAGTTTTTCTTGTTTTTTCGCCCCCTCTTCAAAGTTAGACTGGGCCAGCTCTAAACTGACTGGGCCACGGCCCGCGTGGCCCAAGTGGTCTAATATCGGTTTGAATATTATCAAGTCATGGATGGTGGCAGGGGCAGCGGTGGCTGAACAGTTTGCGGAGCGGTCTTGATACCGGAAGGTCGCCAGTTCGAATCCCCGGACCGGCACGTTAAAATTACCACCGCTGAAGTGCCCTTGAGCAAGGCATTGAACCCCTACCATGAAATGTTCTATGAGCAGGGTCTGGCTGTAAACAAGCATCTCGAGCTTAGTCCAGTTCCCTGGGTAAACAAAGAACTTAGCTTTGCTTTGCTTTGGTTATGCACGGACAGAAGGAAGTGCTTTTTTTTAATTCTTTTTTTTTATACATGTATCTATTTATTTATACTTTATTTTAGGTCATAGAAATTGTGTCAGCAACATATTTAAAGTCCTGGTTTAAAGTGAATGTAGAGGAAATTCCTCTCTAGATGGATAAGATTTATATCAGAGTTGAAACTCCGGGTCAAGCGTTTGTGTGAAAAGTGCTGACCACTGTTGTGCTGTGGAGCAGTTGGCTGTCTGTAGGGTGCCCTGTGCCCAGGCAGGATGGGGGAGGATTTGATTACCATAAAGCTCTGTGGCGTGTGTGTGTGTGTGTGTGGGGGGAGATTGAGTAACCAGACTACGAAGTGAACTTACTATAATTGAACAGAATTCCATTGCAACAAAACAAATGCTATTGCAGGTAAAGTGACCCTCTCTCACTCTCTATATCTGTGTGTGTGTGTGTGTGTGTGTGTGTGTGTGTGTGTGTGTGTGTGTGTGTGTGTGTGTGTGTGTGTGTGTGTGTGTGTGTGTGTGTGTGTGTGTGTGTGTGTGTGTGTGTGTGTGTGTGCGTGCGTGCGTGCGTGCGTGCGTGCGTGCGTGCGTGCGTGCGTGCGTGCGTGCGTGCGTGCGTGCGTGCGTGCGTGCGTGCGTGCGTGCGTGCGTGCGTGCGTGCGTGCGTGCGTGCGTGCGTGCGTGCGTGCGTGCGTGCGTGCGTGAGTGAGTGAGTGAGTGAGTGTGCGTGCGTGCGTGCACGTGTGTGTTTTTTGTGTGTTATGTGCTATTGACTGAGAATGCTCACTGCTTTTTCGCTGGCTGATTTCTGTACTCTAATATGAGTTGTAGAGGAATTGCACTGAACTGTGGATGCTTTCAAGCAAAGTAATCTCCAAACTAAACCCTCATTATGCCTGTTGCATGCCATGGCCAGCTTTAAATTGCACAACAGGGTTTATTATGCACCTTTTGCTTTCATTCTTTGTTCTTCACTCAAGAGTGGCTGTAACTTTTCTAAAAGCAAATTAGCGAACTAATTGGGTTTCTCACAAGTGACTGCCATTTTGACTCATCAACACCACTGACAGCCACATTATGTTGTTCTCGTGTTGTTCTCATGAAACTGGAGGTTGCGCGCCGGTGTCACGCACCAGAAATAGCCGATCTACAAGCCCACCGCTGACACGTTATGAACTCGTAGATGGGCTAGTTCCGGTGCGCAGCAACTGGCACACAACTAATATATGTGTATACTGTTTATCGGGCCTAATGTATTGTTTTTCCTCTGTTTCTGATAGGCGAGCCACACTGGAATGCGCTCCTACATTTACAATAAGAACTCTGTGATTGGCTCACAGGCGGAACACTGTGGGATGCGAACGTACTTCTTCAGTGCGGACACGCAGGAGGACATGAACGGCTGGATCCGAGCCATGAACCAGGCCACGCTGATGCAGCACACTCACACCGTCAAGAGGTTAGCCCCTCTTTATTGACTTGGCTTCAGCCGCTCTCCCACTGTAAGGATTCAATTATACGACCAGTGACTCGCTACTGATGCCAGTGGAGCAGCACGACAACACAAACACATTTACACAGCACAGTACCACGCAGACCAGCTTTGTATCATTCAACCACATTGCTTTTAATATCCTTTGCAGATGTTTGCACCAAGCGTGTAATACACTTGCTTTCAAGAACACGCCGTGTCTGTGCTCAGGCTTTTATATAGGCTTTCTGTAGTGTTTGTGTTGCAGTTAGTAATAGGTAATGGTGGTGTTTTCAAGGCAGCACCGTTTTTTAATAAATAAACCAAGTAGTTAAAGCATCACATGTATCTTTCATGTCCTATCCGAGATTCAAACTCGGGTCCCCCATTGGTAGTGCTGATGTGTACCACTGAGAGCACTAATAGAGCACATCTGCTTGCTCAGAGGATACATTGAAATTTGACCTTCAGGTTGTACCACTTGTCATCCAGCAGTGGTAGCAGGCCCTACCACAGGATCTACAGGGAGACCAAATATAACCCACCGCAGTTGTGTTTTATATTCTACCATTACAGAGTGATCAAAATAAAATAGTATTCACTAAGAAGATTACAGTGCAGCCTTAAGCCCTATACTTCATACGTTATACAACAAATAGTGAAACTTGCTGATCTAAAAGCTCACAATGTATTGCGATGCAATGTCTTGTGAGCTTATAACTCTGCATTATTTCTTTTTTTACTTCATGTTAAACCCATTTTATTTAGTTTTAGTTCGTTTTTAAAGCGGGTTTGCTGGTTTAGTTAGTATATATATATAGTTTATATTTTGTGAAAGGCTTAGTTTTTGTTTAGTTTTATAGTACTAGCTGGTATGCAGTAGTAGAAAAAAGAAAGAAAAAAAAAACGTGCAAAAATACCAGATCTACAAGCTCACAACACGTATTACGTACTACTTTTTTTCAGTTGAGTTCTATAGAGCCACTATTTGGCAAATTAATTTGAGTTTATTTTCTCTTCCGTTTAGCATGACCTTGACTGCCATTATTCTAGAACTGCAAAGTGGTGGAAGAATAATTTGAATAAGAATAAAACTAACGAATACAAAAGGCTGCACTGCGTGCTTTACCGCCTTAATAATAATTTCCTATTTGATCCCACAGTTGAAATTGAGTTTTCAACATCACACAGCTGATTGCTGCTGAAGTGGGCAGACTTGAGCACAGGGGGTGAGCAGTTAGGTTAAGTGTTAAGAGTCTTGCTCACCTTGACATACAGTACTGTAGGTATTGAGCCTGCAGGGAACTTCTGTTTTTGAGCCTGCAGGGACCTTCTGTTTCACAGGCAGCCACTCTGCCCATTGGTCGCCCCATTAAACAGCAGGTTATCCCTATTACAAATGACACCCTACAACTTTCTGACATAAAAAAAAAATAGCATTTTTCACTACATAATTTAAACATCTGGCGTAGTGGTAAGTGGTTGTGATGCACTCCTAAAGCAGCCAGAAACCAGGTAAGGTGAAATGAAGTATGGTTTATGTGGTGCAATCATGCCACCTAGAGGCTAGAAGGGCTCAATGTCCATAGTTTCTGGTTTGGGAGGATGGAGTACATGATGGGAGGATCTCAATGTTTACTGCAATGCAGAATGGTTGCTTGCCGACAAGAACTGTGCTTCAAGCTAACTTGCAATGTGATGCTATCTTTATCGCATATTGTCTCATCATGGTGGTGTAATGCTTTATGGTGTTGTCCACAGTTAACAGTCTTGTATTGAGTTGTGCTTGAAATGTACTGTAATTCTCCAAAACTGTTAATAAATTCTTCAAGCAATCAATCAATCAATCAATCAATCAATCAATCAAATCATCATTTATTGCGACCGCAGGTCGCAGTTAACTATGAAATCTAGCATTTCCCATCAGTCAGTCAGTCAGTCAGTCAGTCAGTCAGTCAGTCAGTCACGTGACATCACGTGATGTCATCAATATTAAGCCCATATATGGAGATCCCTGATGTCATCAATATTGGCCAGCAACTTTACATCTCTGACATTCCATATGTTGATCCTTCCCCATCCATCCTTCCTCTTCGATGTCTCCCTTTTGACTGATACCTGTCCATTTAAACTCTAGACTGGCCTGCCCTGTTATTAGTGCAGCCGCGCCCGGCAGCCGGCGAAAACTAGAGTTCTCAACAGGCCCTAAAATTAAGGCCCGGTCCTACCTGGGCCCTCATCAAACCCTGTACACTGAAGACACGCTCCATATATGGCCAGTACAGAATTCATTCCATATGTTGATCTGACCTAGCCTGATCCCCCCTCGCCAGATTTGCATTCAGAATGAAATGTTGTCCAGCAGGGGGAGTGGTTTTACCAGGCTAGATCTGACCCCCAATGCCAAAGCGCCAGTGCTCACCCAGTAGTCTGCTGTCATCCAGGCGGATATGTTGATCTGACCTCCCATTCCAAAGCACCAGCGCTCGCCCAGCAGTTTGCTGTCATCCAGGCGGATATGTTGATCTGACCCCCCATTCCAAAGCGCCAGTGCTCGCCCAGCAGTCTGCTGTCACCCAGGCGGATATGTGCACACGAACGCTTCTCGCCCTCAGGCATCTTACTGGTATTGAATGAAGGCCCGGCCCTACCTGGGCCCTCATCAAACCCTGTACACTCAAGACACGCTCCATATATGGCCAGACCTCATCAAACCCTGTACACTCAAGTCACTGCCCCCGTTGCCACCCATACAGTAGATCTCCATATATGGAGCTGACCTGTTCTGACATTCCATGTGTTGATCTGACCTCATCAAAATCTGTACACTCAAGACACGCTCCATATATGGCCAGTACAGAATTCATTCCATATGTTGATCTGACCTAGCCTGATCCCCCTCACCAGATTTGCATTCAGAATGAAATGTTGTCCAGCAGGGGGAGTGGTTTTACCAGGCTAGATCTGACCCCCCATGCCAAAGCGCCAGTGCTCACCCAGTAGTCTGCTGTCATCCAGGCGGATTTGTTGATCTGACCCCCCATTCCAAAGTGCCAGTGCTCGCCCAGCAGTCTGCTGTCACCCAGGCGGATATGTGCACACGGATGCTTCTCGCCCTCATGCATCTTACTGGTATTGAATGAAGGCCCGGCCCTACCTGGGCCCTCATCAAACCCTGTACACTCAAGACACGCTCCATATATGGCCAGACCTCATCAAACCCAGTACACTCAAGACACGCTCCATATATGGCCAGACCTCATCAAACCCTGTACACTCAAGTCACTGCCCCCGCTGCCACCCATACAGTAGATATCCATATATGGAGCTGACCTGTTCTGACATTCCATGTGTTGATCTGACCTCATCAAAATCTGTACACTCAAGACACGCTCCATATATGGCCAGTACAGACCCCCCATGCCAAAGTGCCAGCGCTCACCCAGCAGTCTGCCGTCACCAGGGCGAATGCATGCATGCTTTTCGCCCTCAGGGCGTCTTACTGGTAGTAGTAGAACTACTGTAGTAGTCGTAGCTTATAGAAAACTTGTGTCCTCAGAGGCAATTTGTTTTGCACATTAACGCATCACAAATTACAATCATACATCATATTTACTTCAAATCATAGTGGATCTTTTTTGTCTGATTACTAATAAATGATATTAAATGAAATGTGTGAGATAACCATTGCCAGATTATTCTTTTCAGTCATTTTAAGTCACTTCTGATTTTGTTTTGATGAAATAATTGTAGCATTTTGTCATAAGTGGGAATATCTGTCTGGAAACATAGTTACGCAACATTGAGAAAGATGAATGCATTTTACTGCAGTGCTAAATTAATTAAAAGTTCTGCTAATAGCATTATAAGAGCTGACTCCCCCAAGCTATTTGTTAAGAACAAAATGGCTGTCATTTCTATCCACTGGGGATCCACTGTGTGGCTTCTCTGTTAAGAGCTCCTCCCTCCCTTAAAAACATGAAATGATGTGGGGGAAAATATTCCTCAGAAACTAGGCAATGAATCTGATTATTTATACAATTATCCCATTCTGTCAATGGAGTTGGAAATTACATCCTGGATCACGTCAGGTTAATTGGCATGCCCACTGTGGCTTGTTATCCTCTGCTTAATGCTGCGTAATCCCCCATTTCAAGCTGCATTTCTTCATCTATTCTGCCAAAGAGGGTGAATCTGTTTGATGAATAGTTATATGAAGAGGAATTAATCTAACACTAATCTGTGAGAGTAGCTAGGCTAAGTGAGACAGTTTGTCAGGCCATTTAATACTTTCAAAACCACACAGTGATATCACACAACACAGTGAACAGAGGGACTATCTAGGCAGGTACCCATGTACCTGTCTAGATACTTAACTTAACTTAATGTTAACGAAGTCCACACCCACAACACCAGAGGGAGTGCAACGAACCATGTACAACCCAGATTCGGCACAAACAAGGGACTAAATTATTTTCGCTCCTATGCCACCAAAATGTGGAACGCCCTACCAACAGTCATTAAGACATGCGAATCCCTTGACTCCTTCAAAACCGCTCTCAAAGGGCACCTACGGATGGCTGCAATTCGAAACTGGCCCCCGTAAAATCTGAATCCCCCCCCCCCCCCCCCCCCCCCTGTTCTGTTCTTTGTCTATATAGAAGTGTCTATTTGTACGTCTCTAAATGTTTTGATGAATTGAACATGGTAGACCCTATTGTAAACAAGTGTAATGCTTAATTGGGTCGTCCACTCACAGTTAACAGCCTTTGTATTGAGTTTGTGCTTGAAATGTACTGTAATTCTGCAAACTGTTAATACATTTTTCAATCAATCAATCAATCAAACTATAACAAGGTAATGTTTCTCTATCATTTTACCCCTCACTCCATCTTTTTTTTGCCAGAGAGTTGGAGAGGTCCGAGAAGACGGCTCAGCAGGCGGTCCCCCAGACCAACAACATCAGTGTCAGTCAGAGACCAGACAGAGAGGAACCTCCTCACGAAGACGCCAGTGGACTGGCCCCGGGAGAGGAGGTCAGGTACGGGTTGGAGGTCCAGGTGAGGCCCTCCCAGCTGGCCACAGAGGCAGGGCTGGAGGGGAACTGTTCCGACCCAGTCCCTGGCACCTCTCACAAGAGCGGCCAACACTTGGTAGTGCAGGTGCCTTTGCCACACGAACATAATGGCAACAGCGTGTATAAGAGGGGCTTTGTTCCACGGACAGACACAGAGAAGCAGGTGACGAGGAAAACCACCCTGACGCAAGTGGAGAACTGGGTGAAAGTTCAGAAAGGAGATCCTCCCAAAAGGTCAGTTAAACCGCTTGAAAACAATTTGAGACAAATTTCATCATTATTAAATGTGATGATGCCATTGCTGAGAAAGAACAAAATACAAAACGAGTCAACACCTCCCTCTAGTGGCTAGTGTTGCATTTCTATCACAGGACATCATTCACATCAGAGGGTGTTGTGTTGTGAACATAATACAGTGCATCCACAGTGGCCATGTGCTGTTGATAAAAAATTAAAACACTTAATTTACTTAATTTACGTAAACACGTGTTTGTGTACTTTTGCCCTCAGTGCTCATTCTACAGAGTACAACCTCCCCCGACGGACGCCTCCCCTCCAGCTGAAGTCCAGTGCAGTGGAAGCCTCTTATCAGTCGTTGCCAAAGAGCACCTGTCTCCCATCCGCCAGCGGCTCCCCCCAAGTGGCCCGCAACCTTCCCAGTGACTACAAGTATGCCCACGACCGGCTCAGCCACTTCCGCATGTCCACAGACGAGCGCATGGCCAACAAGGAGGGCATGGTGTGGCAGCTGTACGAGTGGCAGCAGCGACAGCAGTTCCGCCACGGCAGCCCCACGGCGCCCGTCTACTGCGGCCCCCCCGACTTCATGGACACCTCCTCTTTTAGGGTTACCGTGGAGATGCCTCGTTCCATGTCTGTGCCCCCGTCCCCCTGTGAAGTACCCCCGTCTTTCAAACCCCTGTCCCCTCGGAGGCCACACACCCCTTCGGACAGGGTGACGGTCAGGCCCCTGGATGAAGTGGCGCCAGGGGACGGCAGTCGAACAATCTCGCCTGGACGTGTCTGTACCCAGCTCTCTCAGGTAGGCCGTTTAACGTTAAGGAGTTGGAGTCGTTAAACTCTTGCGCCGTTTTTATACTTGGCTATTTCTGGACGAAAGAAAATACGAATAAGAATAAGATAGAAAAATAAGAAGAAGAAAGAAGAAGAAAAATAAGAAACTTTTTTTTCTTTTTTCTTTTCGAAAAGGTTTAGGACGCAGCAAAAGAATCAGCTTTATTGTCTCATCACAGGTTTACAGGTGTAAAACAGCAAGCTTTATCGTTATTTATTATTTCCATAAGAGAAAGTGAAGAATGTCAAGGTCAAGGTAAACTCATTTGTCTTGGGCTTTCACCCCAGCTACAGCCACACAAAGACAAACAAAAATACGCGAACAAGAAGGCACTGGAGCAGCTCAGACGATTTAGGCCCTTATTTTATTATATCAGGGTAAAGGTAAAAAGTGACAACGTTTCGATGTGTCAATTACATCTTCGTCAGGTCATGTAACAAACAAAAATACATTACAGAGGGAGACACAACATTACACAATTGCACACATGATGTGGATAATCTAGCCTCACACAGTTACTGCTGTTTCAGAGCCTCGTTCAACATCTTAGTTGATGCTGGTACAAACGATTTTTTAAATCTGATGTACTTCCACTTTGGTTCTTTGTATCTTCTCCCAGAGGGAAGAAGTACAAACTCACCATTTAAAACATGGGTAACATCACTGACAATGTTTTGAGCCTGTTTTAGTGTAGCCTGCTCATAAATAGACTGCAGAGAGGGAGGAGTTGTTTTACCCCTATGATCTTCCCTGCAGTCTGCACCAATCTGAACAATTTGGACCTCAGTTGCACTGAGAGATTACCGAACCAAACTGTGATGCCAAACCTGACCAGGCTTTCCAAGACTGCTCGATAGAACACTAACATACATTTTTGGTCAACACCATGAACCCTGAGACGTCAAAGAAAGTGCAGTCTTTGCTGTAGTTTACTACAGAGACTGTCAACATGTGTATTCCAAGTTAGTGAGTTGTCAATACAGATACCCAAGTATTTATATGAGGAGACCTGAAGAAGAAGAAGAAGAAGAAGAAGAAGAAGAAGAAGAAGAAGAAGAAGAAGAAGAAGAAGAAGGGGGGGAAGGGGGGAAGAGAGGGAGAGAGATCAATAAAATCAAACATAATATCTACATATTTACACATACCGTATATCTATCCAGTGGTTTAAGTACTTGCAAATAAGACATAAAGGTGCATGGAGGAATTTGAGTTCAGCACACAGTGGCATGTGAGACAGAGTTCAAATCACTCTGCTTTACCATTAAACTTTTATTGGCAATGTAAAAGTAGAAAAAGGCTTGTACTTATACGTAAACATCAACAGATGGACTGGTGAGTGTAAGTGATTCATGGGCACTCCACGTGTTAATGACTATTATCCTTAATTACTTGTACTGATGCAAAGTAATTAATATACTGTCTCTGTCGGGTGGGAACCTCATATCTCATAACTGTTACTTTTCAGGATTCAAATAAAAAAAAGCAAAAGTAGCCGATGTACACACTCAAAATGTGAGCTTGTGGATCTTGTGGATCTTCTACTTTTGATGCTTTTGGGTCACGATAGGATGATCAAGTAGGGCAAAAAGAGATAGGAGGTTTCTGCCCGACAGCGACGGTATAATGTAAGCAAGATTGTGCCTTTTGTCACATATCTGGCATGGTTAGAGTGGCTTGGATCCCAGCCAAGTCCTCTGGGCTTTAGTGTTGAAATGTCATTGATCAAGAGATAGTGAATCCCGGGGGGCTGCTCAGTAGTCGTCCACTGATAGTTAGAATGGGTTAAATGGGGTTAAATGCAGTGGTGGAAGAAGTACTCACGTGTTTTACTTGAGTAAAAGTATCACTTTTACGCGAGGTAATACTGTGGTAGTATTCTGCCACAATGTAGAAATAGTCAGTTACAAGTAAAAGTTTGGTATTCAAAATTGATTTGAGTAAAATAATTGACATCAAAGTATCTAAAAGTGACATTACGCAGAATGTCCATTTCACAAGTTGTGTATTAGGCCTATGTATAAAATGTGCAAAAATCCTTGGAAAATTGCTGATCTACAAGCTCACAATGCGTCACAAAGCAATGGGTTGTGAGCTTCTAGAGTATATGCAGGGCTGAAGTGGTTAGTTAGGAGTAAAAGTACAATATTGCCTCTTGTAGTCGAGTAGAAGTAAAAGTATTGAATATCGGAAATACTCCAGTAAAGTAAAATTGCCTTAGAATTGTAATCCAGTACTTGAGTAAATGTACTTAGTTACTTTCTACCACTTAAATGGGGTTAAATGCAGAGGACACATTCCAGGTATAAATTTGCAAATCGTTGCTGTCAGGCAGAAACCTGGAGAAGCGCTGAGGCTGTGGTCGGTGGACGTTATTTCGCTTAAAGGGCATATGCAACCTTGCAACTACTCTTTAGCTACTTGCGGGGGAGGCCACGTGGAGGCTGTCTTCTTCTCCCCCACCAGCCGACACCTCCAAGGCTTCCTGGATGAAGGCAAGATGGAGGGACCAGTGGAAGGCAGCAGAACCTTCCAGGCTACGCCCACGCGTGAATTCCGTTTGTGTCCGAGCATAGGCATGGTAACGCCCCGCCTGCCTGTGATTGGCCTACCGACACTGCCCGTCTTGACTGTCCTCCGAGGTGGATATAATGCTGGATACTCAGTTGCGAGGTTACTCTCCGTGGTGGGAAATACGGTATGATACAAGAGAACTATAACTTGTAACTTTTATTTTTGTAGAAGAGGCAAACTGATATTGTTTATACCGTTTGCTTTGATGGAATAATTGATTGAACATGCAGCACTCCGTAATATTGGTGTATTCTAAAATAAAGTGTTTGTGTTGATTATTGTGTAATTTGTTTGTATGTGTAAACTTGAAACATTATTGTACTATAAAAAGATCTATTTTCCCTTCATCTTTATCCTTTTTAGTGTAATAGCTAGTATTAGTTAACTATAATTAGATTAATACACGATAATCAACACTAACACTTTATTTAGAACACACCCAAATCATAATACGGAGTGCCTCTTCTACAAAAATAAAACGTACAAGTTAGTTACAAGGCTGCATTCTGTCGCTCGTGCCAAGCTGTCATTCTCTTGTTGTATTATTCATTTCTCAATCTCACCACGGAGTAACCTCGCGTCTCGGAGGACGGGCAGTGTCGGTAGGCCAATCACAGGCAGGCGGGGCGTTACCATGCCTCAGCCATGCCTATGCTCGGACACAAACGAGATTCACGCTTCATGTACGGAACACTACATCGAGGATCCCACAGATGTTCCTGGCCAGCACCTCCCCCGCAGGGAGTGGACAACCCTCAACCGCCTGAGGATGGGCGTGGGACTCTTTGGTGCATCCAAGCAGAAGTGGGGTCTCACAGAAAGTGCCCACTGCGAATGTGGGGATCCATTACAGACTGTGGAACACGTGCTGACTAGCTGCCCCATATACCGGCCACCAAATGGTGATCAAGGCTTAATTGTCCTACTCTGGACTGGCTTGCTGCAACGGAGCTGAAGGTCTAAGGACATACGACAGAAGAAGGCAGAAACCTCTCATCTCCAAAACTTTTACTTTTTGTGTTTTTGTGTGTGGTTATTTTCTTATTTATTTATTTTTGAGTGGTGCAACCACTCCAAGGAACAGCAATGTCTGTCCCTCCCTATGTCCATATGTCCGTCCCTATGTTTAGGGAACCAGTAGGGGCACAAGTGACGCTGTTGGGCTAGAAACAGAGAGAGAGATAGTGTTGCACCTGCTAATTACAATGTGGAGAGATGGAGAGGGAGAGAGAGAGAGAGAGAGAGTGTTGTCTGCTAATTCCCCCACACAGTAACTCTGTCATTTCTCGACCGTTCCGGACATGGGGTGGCTCGCCGGAACCGGGCCGACACCCTGGGCGCGTTCCTGTGGGTCTGGAAGTTCCGGGGACCCCCCGGGGACCCCCACACGGAGTTGCACCACTCAGTTTTTATTTTTGTGTGTTTTATTTATTTGTTTTTTATTTGTAAAAAGTAATACCCTACTTGATGGTACTACAGTGTCACAATAGTATAAACAGTAGCAGATACGAGAGCTGGAAGCGCGGTGTGAAGCGAATCAAGCGATGCCTTTTGAGCTTGACAAAATGTAGGCCAATGCACCAACAACATCTAAAAAAGAGGGAAACATTTCATAATAAATGTTTCACTTTTTTTTTAGGGTTTAGGGTTATGTTGTTCATATTCGTATGCAAAGACCTATATCCCATCTGCTTTTAACGCGATGATGTCAGACAAGGGATAAGTATTACCGGTCTTCAACAGTCATGGTGTGTGCTGAAGTGTAGTTTTTATTAATTTTCAAACTAAAGAAATTACTTGACATACAAAAAACTAAGAACGGAAATGACAAAAAAAATAAATAAAAAAATAAACAGACAAAACAAAACATAACAAGCAGTCAAAGCTAAGCTAACAGGACAACACCCCTCTACACTCCTATATGAATGATTATAACAATAGTGATTAAATTGCGATGTACATTGACACATACTTAATTCAAGAAATAGTCCCATACTAAATGGAATTTCCCCTTAACATTGTTCTTCCTGGCAATCAAATATTGGTAAGATGCAGTCTCAGTCCAATCTGCGAGTCCCGGTAGGTATAGGTATACACAAACTCTTCCAGTTTCTCACCTGGCTGCAGTGACAAGGCCTGCAGTCTCTAGTGCATGTTGTCCTTTGGTGGCTCCTTGTGGCCACTGGCCAAAGTGTACTATCTCCTAGGAGACATGGGGCATTCTAGTAATCTTTGTCCTAACCATTCCCCAAGTTGCCTCAGTACTTCTTTGCAAAAGGGTAACACCACAGGACATTCCCAAAAAAGCATGTAAAAATGTTCCAGTTTCTCCCAACATCTTTTGTCTTCTACTAAACCCACCCTAAAAAGCCTCACATGAGTATAGTTGTATCTAGGCTAGTGGCCCACCCAACCTTGGAAGGTATATTCAACCAGTTCTCCATACTTATCTCACATTCTAGATCTCTTTCAGTATTAATATAAAGTTATTTTTGGTAAAATATTGAGGCACTATGCATTGTATGTGTCAAAAATGTTTTGTATCATGTTATATTCCTCTATACCCCTGTTAAGGTTGAACACACTTCCCACAGCTACTCCTCAGTTGAAGATATTTCCAAAATTCACCCCTCCCCATCAAATTAAACTCCCCAACTCCTGATATGACTTAAAATTTGCATCCTTATATAAATCAATCACACATATGTCATTCCTCTGCCAAGGCTCCCAACAAAATGGATGTTTACCTATCAAGATACATGGGTTGACCCATATAGAAGAGTAACCCTGTTTGTTTTGGGATTTCCCCATCAGCCTATGGGAGTGCTTCAAAATGGTCCCCCCCCCCCCAAAAGTATTCCCCCCCTCTCTACCACTTGAATCTGAGAAAGAGCCTGTATGGGTTTGAAAGCAGTTACCATAGACACTTCGGTCTTTACCCAGTCCAGTTGGGAATCATATTCAGCTGCTATGGTTGATCAAATCAAACTGGTACTTAGTAGACTTGGGAACCAACGGTTCCTGAGTCATGTGGCCTATAGGTCAGGGTCCTATCTCCTAGCTGTTAACTTAGCATGAGTCAGCTTGATGCACAAGTACACCCACTGGACATGATGCTAGTATATTGCACAACGATAATATGTATTTTAGCGTGGTGTAAATGGCAGTAGCCTCTCATCAGCGTGGGACAGCGGTGAAACAAGATGTTTCACATGTAAGGAACTCGCCAGATCCCAAAGCACAAAGGTCTCATTCTCACGGTAACTATGGATTATGTTTGTGTTGTGACGTTCCTTCCTATTGAACTTCACTAAAAGGACATTATGACATTATGAGTTAAGTAGCAATGGAGGGTCACCATGGGAAGCCCAGCATGAGAAGAGTCGATCTTCCCAGCACAAACACTTTGATGCTCATGTGAATCACACAGCCATTCACACAGTCCACACCCAGCCTGTTTTTTTGCAGGTGGTAGAGTGTGTGTGTGTGTGTGTGTGTGTGTGTGTGTGTGTGTGTGTGTGTGTGTGTGTATGTGTGTGTGTGTGTGTGTGTGTGTGTGTGTGTGTGTGTGTGTGTGTGTGTGTGTGTGTGTGTGTGTGTGTGTGTGTGTGTGTGAGTGAGTGAGTGCAAGCTCGCCACTCCCCCATTCCCTAAAGCCTGATTTATACTTGCTTGCACTCCTGTGTTGCTAACCGGAAATAGCAGATGCACAAGCTCACAAAGTGTCACAATGCTATGTGTTGTAAGCTTGTACATCTGCTATTTCTGGTCCGCAACACGGCACACAACCAAATATACATCAGGCATCGTCCCAACACTCCAACATGCACACAGTCTCACATGTGCATGCACACACACACCACCACCATCACCATCACCACAGAATACTGAGCATGGGGCCGTCCTGCCATCCACACCCTACGCTACTACTCCACCACACCCTCCACATGTGAGAAGCTGTCTCTACACCCCATCACCACACTGGCCAGCGCACACAAGCTTCAAAACCAACCCATCGGCTGTGCACAAGTAAACAAAGTGAAGGCAGACTCTCTGTTTCCTCATCATTCACCCCTAACACCAAGTTACTAATTACGAGTCGCAAATAGAATGGTCTGTCGCACAATTATAATAAACACTCATGTAATAAACACTCAGAGAAAGATGCATTTTTAACAAAGGGAGCCACAGTGATCTCACAAAATAACATCCAAGGAAGCAATGGTTTATGGGAGCTAAATGTACTCTGCAGATGAACTTTGTTTCGGTGGACCCAGCATCTTTAAGGCTGATGGTGCTCTCTGACTCTCTGCTTCTATGGAATCGAGCACTTCCATGGACCTCTGTGGAATACCATTAAAGAGTATGTGTTATTAGCAGCTAATCCAGTTTGCCCAGGGCTTTTCAGCATCCAATAAACATCGCAACTCTATCTCAAACATCAGCAGCGGTCGCTTTCTTCTGATCTCACATTTAAATAAAAAACCTATTATACAGCAAAAAACATAGTGGCATGGGAATCTCAAAGGGAATGGCTTACAGTGCTTCTCTTGCTAGTAGCAAACAAATGTTATTTTAAGAAAGCAGGTTTGGGATAATTTATGTGTAGTTAATTAAATCTCTTGTTGTTTGTGTCCTTTTAAGGTTGTGTGATAGGCCTAGCTTCACTAATTTTGTGTATTAAGCAAAAATGTCAAATTTTCCAAGCCCTGTAGCATCTCGGGGCAAACTCGGGGCACACCTTGTTTCAAATAAGAGTAGGAGGGGATGGAACGGAGAAATGGATGGATGGAAAATAAATCTGCTGTGCACTCACTTTTGTTTGCAAACTTGCAAGCAGTGCCTTAACCACTTAATTAAACTCCATGTACTTAGTTTTACCTTAAAAATAGCATAAATAGCCACTCTATAGACTCACAATGGTCACGTTGCGGTGAGCTAGTAGTCGCCGAATGCTTGCCTATTTCCACTGAACGTTCACCTGTTTTTGCAGAATGTTTGCCTACAGTATGAATAGGTTTGCTAGGGTTCACGTGGTGACAGAATGGTCTGTAGTAGTGTTTTTATGCTAGCAACATCAGTTATAGCAGAGATTGTAATAGCATTTGAACATTCACTTGTAATTTGGCATTCTGTTTGATTTGATTTGATTAACATCATTTTTATTTAGCTGTTGAGGTATCTCATCTCTGCTCATCATTCTGTTGAGGTATCTCATCTCTGCTCATCATTCTGTTGAGGTATCTCATCTCTACTCATCATTCTGTTGAGGTATCTCATCTCTTCTCATCATGTTGAGGTATCTCATCTCTTCTCATCATTCTGTTGAGGTATCTCATCTCTTCTGTTGAGGTATCTCATCTCTTCTCATCATTCTGTTGAGGTATCTCATCTCTTCTCATCATTCTGTTGAGGTATCTCATCTCTTCTCATCATTCTGTTGAGGTATCTCATCTCTTCTCATCATTCTGTTGAGGTATCTCATCTCTTCTCCTCATTCTGTTGAGGTATCTCATCTCTTCTCATCATTCTGTTGAGGTATCTCATCTCTTCTCATCATTCTGTTGAGGTATCTCATCTCTTCTCATCATTCTGTTGAGGTATCTCATCTCTTCTCATCATTCTGTTGAGGTATCTCATCTCTTCTCATCATCATGTTGAGGTATCTCATCTCTTCTCATCATTCTGTTGAGGTATCTCATCTCTTCTCATCATCCTCAGGTGGGGAGAAGGTCGATGCCAGCCATGCAGGGCTACATCACACACACTGTCAGTGCACCCAGCCTCCATGGGAAAACGGTATGCTCCTCTTTATTCTATTTTGAAATCTTTGTTTAACCCATTTAGGCCTGACGTCGAAATTTAAAAAAAAGTTTTCTAAATCATGACAATTTTCTGAAAGATTTGAGGCACATTTTAACGATTTTTCAAAAATAGCAGACCTACAAGTTCATAGCGCGCCACTCGGTGGCGCGCTATGAGCTTGTAGATCTGCTATTTTTCAATAGCTAAATTATAACAATGTTTAAAACACCAAAAGGGGTTCCCGCCCCAAAATGGGTTAATGGTTAATGTGGTTAAACGCTAACATGACATGGATGCGTTCCAGGTCTCAATGGATTAACATTCATCAGTATTATTATTCATATGGTCTAGGACAGATTTCTTTTTCTTTTTTTAGGACAGATTTATCACTATATCATACTCATAGTCATAGGTATATAGGCTCTAAATACAAAAAAATATCAAAACCAGAAACTAGTTAATAAGGATTATGAGGTTAATATCAAACCTGGAGATGCTCTATAAAAGTGTGACTGGGAGGCTGGTTTTGGAATCCCTCCTCAGCTCACGTTAGTACTCTGTGATGGTTACATTTTTTAATATACAATTTCTGTCATTGTGGTGTTAATGGTTCTGAATCCATTGTATTTTTGACAATCAACCTGGGCTCTCTGCCAGCTACCTTTATCATCTTAAACAAAAGATTCTGTCGAAAGCAGCTATAGATTTTGGAGTAGAAGTGTCAATTGGCTCAACAGCAGTAGCTAATAGTTGTTGCCTAACAACCCTACCTATTGCTCAGCCACTGTTAAGCCTAGTTTATGCTTCAGCAAAGACGTCACTCAACAAAAATCACATATTTTCAACCCTGGTGGCATGGCTCTGAAGTGTGTTTTCTTACCCTACTGCCACCTGACCGCCCCTTGACCGCTCGGCCCTTACACATGGGCCTGACGGCAGCCCGAGGAGCTCACTTTGCTCCTCATTCAGCTTCGGAGGCACCAGGCCAAGCTGGCTGGTCTGCACAGCCCCGGCGACATGTTCACTCACCTGCAGCATCACCAGCACAACAGCCTTCTGGGCGCCAGGCTGCAGGTCAGGGGCACTCGTACCTCCCTGCGACCTCCCCGCGACCTCCCTTAAGCACGCTGCAGTGCAGCCCCATGCCAGTGCATTGTGCTCCTTCTGCTTCCCATCCAAGCCCATGTCGTCTTTTCCTGTCATTCATTTAATTAGGCTGTGTGGAATTGCAGTGTTGTTCAGCATGGGATACACTGCACAGTGCCAAATTGTCCATCAGTTGCACACCAGTACATTATTAATTTTTATTTGGCCTCATCCATCTGCATAGTTCAGCACTTACAGCAGAGCCTTGTTTAAAATGACAAAAACGCATATAGATATGCCACATGTTGCTGTATTTTACACTTTTCTGATGTTTGAGACTTTCATATTGATTTTAAATACATGGGTAAACACAGGTGTTACCAATGATTGGGCATTATGGTCATGCAAAGGCATACTGTTTTAGCTGGACTTACCCTAAGTAACCTTCTGGAGACTTCCTTGTGAAACTAGAGGAAGAAACCCATTAATGTATCTAGATGCTATTACCAGAGACACTCCTCTCCAAGTGTCTGCTATCTGGCCAAAGTGATGGGATATAAACCAGAATGCCGTGCCCCATTGTCTTTTATCGTGACTGCAGTCGATGGATGATGATTACAATGATGACGATATTAAATAATGTTCCATCTCATTTAGTGTAGCAGAGCCTTTCTAGTGAGCCAACATGTACAATAGCAGCACCCTGGCTCTGTTTGGTGTGGAAGGGAATCAGTGGTAAAACCCATAGAGTTATAATATATCTAGAGAGCGGATGAGGAGCGACAGGCCGCCCCCCGCTATTAATTTCAATAGAAGTTGCTCAGTGGCGTTTTGAAGGACCCGGAAGACTGACGAAGTCTTCCAGGTAGTACCCCTCGAGCCCAGCCCGCCTACAGTTCCAGTTTTGACCACTACCGTCGGTGGCTACTCCGCTACTGTTCTGGGGGCTTGGTAACACCTGTTTACCCAACTATTACATGTCAAAATGGCTGCCGTGAAAAGGTCTAACAAGAGAAATGTGTGATAAATGCAACATTTGTCTCTATGGTTCTGGCTCGAGTTCTCTCTTACTTCTCTTACTGTGGGTGAGATGACTGAAATTGCAGCAAAAACACAGACCTAGTCACCAGAGTGAAGCTAACTGGTTAAGACATTAAATACAAATACCTTCTAGCAGTAGTTCTCGAACGTTTTCGTGTCAAGGACCCCAACATTTATATAGCCCATAGCCTATTTGGCTGCGGATCTGTGTCAGGGAACCCCCAGAAGAGAAGTTTCGTCATTGTCATTTATTATTAAACATTTTTTTAACACTCAAAAACTGTCAAAGCTCGCAGCATGGCACTAAGTGAAGCGATGTGAGCTTGTAGATCTGCTATTTTTTAATAGCCAATGCTAAAATCTATAATGAACAATACCTATTTTAAGAGACTCAAATGTTGATCATTGAAACACAGTCTGTTACTCAGATTTGTTTTCCTAGTTGATTAATATGCACTTTTATCAAAGCATGAACAACAAATTTAACAACCCTTGACGAATCCTCCAGGTATGCCTCATCATTTACAGCTTCATTTCATGTTGACTGTTCTTCATTAGGTCTCCTGTTAGCTGACACCTTAGTGAACGCTAGACTGCCTGGCCTCCACACGTATAGTATAGTACAGTACAGTACAGTACAGTACGACAGATCCTCATAACAATCACAATAAAAACCTGTACAAACATACTGACAAAAACTGATTTAAAAAAGCAAGCAATACACTTATAAAAACATCATTGGTTGTAATACAAAAAAAGCAATACAACCATGTGACTACATCACATTAAAAGAAGAATTATAATAAACATGGAATATGAACATGGAACATGGAATGGATAAGATTAGATTAAATAAATTGTCTCTCCACTACTCACTTAAAGGCTGATGACACTTACCTCCAACTGAAGAAGGACCTGGAGTATCTAGATTTGAAGGTGGGCTCACAGAAAATTCATTTCACTTTTTTCCCTCCTCTCCTCTTGTCTGGACTGCTACCTTGATCCCCTGTTTCTCCTTTCACCCACCCTCCCTTGTTTGTCTTTTCTCTGCATACGCTGGTGTCGTTATGGTGTCCTGTGTCGTTATGATGTAAATCAATGATTCTCAACCTTTTTTATTTCAAGGACCCCCAGTTTGATTTGCATTACGGTGTTAATTTAACTTTGAGAGTATACAAATGTACACTCGCAGTTACAGACCCGTAACCATAAGGGCCCATTTGGTTCCTAACTAGCTCTGTTCCATAGCGTTCCTAACTATCACTTATTTAGCTGGGAACTCCCTGGAAACCCTCAAGGACCCCTGGGGGTCCCTGTACTGATTATTGAGAACCAATGATGTAAATGAAACTAACATTTTTGTGATTCTTAACTTATTTCTGTGTTGTTGTTTTTCCCTTCCTTTTGCTCTGCCTGTTTTTCTTTGAAGCATCCAACAGCCCAAACAATTCAAGTGACACTGAATAATATGTTTTCCTTTACTTGCAGATCAGTTTCCTTTACTTGCTGAGTTTCCTTTACTCGCGGAGTTTCCTTTACTCGCTGAGTTTTCTTTACTCGCAGATCAGTTTCCTTTACTCACAGATCAGTTTCCTTTACTCACAGATCAGTTTCCTTTACTCACAGATCAGTTTCCTTTACTCACAGATCAGTTTCCTTTACTCACAGATCAGTTTCCTTTACTCACAGATCAGTTTCCTTTACTCGCAGAGTTTTCTTTACTCTGAGTTTCCTTTACTCGCAGATCAGTTTCCTTTACTCACAGATCAGTTTCCTTTACTCACAGATCAGTTTCCTTTACTCACAGATCAGTTTCCTTTACTCGCAGAGTTTTCTTTACTCTGAGTTTCCTTTACTCGCTGAGTTTCGGTGTCCCGCTGTCAGTGTGTCAGTATATTTGGCAAGTGAACAACAGTGCTGTAGTTTATAATGGAGTATATGGTTTAAAATGAAAGGATGACGATGAGGTTGGATTGAAGTTGGTCCACATGACTATATCTCTGTCATGTGAACTTCCTTGTTACATTCCTTATTCCACCGTTGTTCCAAGTATCATTCTCGAATTACCGCTGTGCTTGAGCAAGATCCTTTTTCTCATTCTAGCTGCCAAACATTTATCTCCAGCAATTTGACGCACATTCGATCCAGATTGATTTGTATGTGTAAATACCATGACACCTTGACTGGCAACCTATATTTTCTTTATTTGGAGTGGAAAGAGGTCATCTGTGTACTGCAGCTATGCCGTGTAACACGTCTCCATTTCCTGTTTCAAACCAGATCCAATGCATTGACCCGATGATCGTTTCAGTGCACAATGTACTAGAATGCACCACTCCACGTTTTGGGTACAGTTGGAACGTAAGGATGGTGTGCATACAAAGTGAAAAAAACAGACTCCACTCCACTCCACTGCAAAATGCAATGCATCCCTGGTCATGTTTGGTGCCAGAGGAGGTTATGTAATGTAATGTTGATGTATGCATACCATGGTTCACTCATGGGGTAATATTGTAATGCAATCATCCCATGTGATGATGGGGACTCTGTATCCCTGCATGTGGGTAACACTCCTGGATGTATTGAATGTTGGTTTGACACATTTAACTCACTTTTTTGTTGGTGCTTCTTAGCGATTACACAAGGGTGCTCTTTAACGAATGCCAGTATTCTGATTATGATACAGCACAAATAACATGCAGTATAAGTCATGTCTGTGCAGATTTAATTCAAACTAAAGCACATCACATACAGCTGTAATCCATGCTTGAGTGCACATTCTAACGTTTAGAAAAAACACAAAAAAAGTCTTCCTTTTTTAACTTCATAGTTGATGAATCATAGTAATAATCCTCCATCGTGGCTCATTTCAAAGGCATGGTTGTTGAACCTGCCATAATTAGCAGCCAGGAAAGAGCAGCTTTGTGGGTTTCACTTAACTGTAGGTCTTTCCTGAAGCTAAAGTTTGCAGCTGCTCTCTCCATCAATATGTTGCACAGCTTCTGCACAAAGTTTCATTATGTTAGCTTATGCATTTCACAGTGTCCACGTGGTGACTTATGTTGTTGTTTTCCCACACATTTTGTCTGTGCTACAGCATCATTGTATCCAGATTCATTCCGCTTGACTTGTAAAGATGTTGTACTGTCTTGCTATTGCCTGAAACATCATGTAATTTTTTTTTAACGTACAGTAAGTGGGAGTTTCACAGCAAGATCAACTTATTGTCCATCTGTTGGTGTTAAAATGTTAATTTTCATTTGTGACTATGGGGCCTTTCAGGTTACTGGACGTGAAAGCTTAAAGGAAAGACCATCACGACCGGTCAAAATAGCAGAAAGTGATGCTGATGTAAGTGAATCATTCCCATCCTCCACAACCCCCAATGAAACAGGCTTATAAGCACCCACTTCATATATCTCTGTTCCTAAAACTGCATCATTTCCTACTCTGTGCAATCCACTACACCGACTACAGAGAGCCGTTTGAGTTTTGTTTATGTTAATTGTGGAAAACAGAGAGCGTGCACGCGTTGCAACACTGGAGATGCACATCCTCACTGCACAGTAAGGGCCTGAGACTATCGACCACAGCTTTTATTTTCAAACCTGCAATTTAAAGGTAATGGGAGTTTTAGATGTTGAGCTGTTATTTCAGTTTGATTTGACTGCTCCATCTTTTCTCATTCTTATTTTTTTTATTTTTTTATTTTTTTGCTGAATAGAATGAATGTGCCGGCTTTTCATCATTAGCATTGTTCCACTTTAACAATTTATAAGTAACTGCAAGTGAATTTGTCTGAACAATGAATATTTCATGCAATTAAAAGCAACAATATAAGGCAGCAAAATAGAAAACAGCTTAATTATTAATTGGACAGAATGATAAATAGAACTGAGGAAAAATACACACTGTGTGAGGAAAAGCGTAAACTAGGCAGTCTTGTGTTGTTTTCACAAACACATAACCCATTTCTGGGAAAACAAATATGTCACTCTCAATAAGCACGGCCTTCTCAAAAAGTGAATTTGAAAATATGGATTTTTGATTATGATTACTTATAATGGGCATTACCCAGTGTTCACCCTCCCGACAGTATAAAGGCCGTCTTTGATATCTCACGCTGAGCGGAGGAGTGCAATTCCTCAGGGCTTTGCGCACAGATGGGTCTTATTGACATGTATACAGACAGTGAAGACTACAGTAGACGATCAATTCATCTGATCTGCCACTGCTGTTAAAGCCCTCTTGTACTTGGTTGCACAAATAGCCAATCTTAAAGTTCACAAAGTTGTAAGCGCTGTGAGCTTGTATATCAGCTATTTTCGATGCGCAACACCGACACGCAACCAAGTATGAATCGGGCCTTATAATACAGCTGAACGGAGACAAGCAGGCAGGGGAGGGGCAGGCCTCTGATCCAGATGTGAACACACACAGGATCAATATAAGTAAATTAATAACCCTTCCACATGAGCTTTTTCATATTTATCACACATTTTGTCATTTTCACCTACAGTAGGCCTATACGTGATAGGTGAATAGGTAAAAAATAATATCACCATGAAACTTCCACAGTTGATTACTTACACAAAGACAATGATTTATTGCATTACACATTTTCTATTTAAATATGCAAATTAGGCATTTTGTAGGAAAATATGCAAAAAATAGAAAATATGAAAAGGCTACTACTGTGGAAGGGTTCTCATATATTAATTTACATACAGTATATTGACAATTTAATATAGGTATGGTTTTGCCCACTCAATTCATAATTAACATCCAATTTTGGAGGTCTGGCTCATGGACTAAAAACTGGTTCTGAACTGAACCGGTTCCCAAACGTGCATATAGATGTAAACGGAGAGAATGAAGGAGATGTGGGCTTCTATGATGCATTATTTTATTCATCAGACCGTTACTTTTCTTCTAAATTGCTCTGCTTTATATTTTGTGTTGGTTTTGCTTTCTGTTATAGGTGAAGTTAAGTCGACTGTGTGAGCAAGACAAGATTTTACAGGAGCTAGAGGCCGGGATACGCAGTTTGAAAGAAGATAAGGTTTCCCTATTTGTATTTATTCATTTGTTTGTTTGTTTGTTTGTTTGTTTGTTTGTGTGTGTGTGTGCGTGCGTGTTTGTTTCTTATGTATTTGAGTGCAGTGCATGTGTGTATTGTGTAATGTATATATCTGCATGTTCTGTGAATGTATCCTATGACAGTGTCTCTCCTCTGTCCTCAACCCAGGACAAGTTGGAGTCGGTGCTGGACGTGTCCCACCAGCAGATGGAGCAGTACCGTGAGCAGCCGGCTCACGCTGAGAAGATCGCCTACCAGCAGAGGCTCTTGCAGGAGGACGTGGTGCACATCCGGGCTGAAATCTCCCAAGTCTCCACAGTAATGCTTGATTTATACATGGTTGTGTCACACATCAAAACGTGACGATTGCCGATCTACAAGCTCACAAGTCAGTCACGATGCAACACGTTGTGAGCTTGTAGACGGATATACTTTTGATGCGCGACACCGCTGCATAGCTATGTATACAATTAAACCTAAGACAGTCTTCAAGGTGCCTACACTTGACCAATGGTCTGCGTTGCTAACACTTCCGGCCGCCACTGCACAATTAAACATAAAAAATAATGTATTAAAAAAAGCTATGACTCCGTTTAAAACAAATAGGAAAAACGACTGCGTTACTCATATTCCAAGAAGTAGGTCGGGGGTGGCTTATTGTCGGTATCAGCCGGTAACACGCGGGAGTCTATCCCCGTTACAGTGCGCTAGACCCCTGGGAGATGGATTGCTGAGGTGGAGCGCCACACCTAACATCAGCTCCCAGTACGACTTGCTGCACCAAGCCGTGCTACTCATTCTCTGAGTTGGAGGTGCTCGGGATCGAACCCATGAACTTGTGGTCCAAAGGCGAGAGCTCTACCGACTGAGCTACCCGGACACAATATTCCAAAGTTTCTCACAAAACACGCTAATACAGTATGTGCTAATATGGACAATAATATGGCATAGGGGGATCAATTATTGTGGCTGTGTTTGTGCAGGAGATGGAGAATGCATGGAATGAGTACAACCGGCTGGAGAGAGATGTAGACTGGTTGAGGTCAGCCTTGCAGGGTCAAATGAACCGCAGTGGTCACTCTCAGGTCTGTGCCACAACGACCACCATAAACAGCATGGGTACATAGGCTACTGTAGCCACACAAGCAACACGCACATACACACAGAGGCAGAGGCATTTGAAATAGTCCCTGGAGACTGGAGAAAAGAAATCTGGGAAAGTGATCTATGTTTGTGTACGATAATAATACCACCACCATACTGTAGGTCTTGAGCTAATACATTTCATATAATAATATAATCTAGTTCCTATAGTATGCAATATTAGTATGATATGAGCATAGATAAAACAGAATAAAACTTAAAAAAACAAAAAAACGTGTGTGTGTGTGTGTGTGTGTGTGTGTGTGTGTGTGTGTGTGTGTGTGTGTGTGTGTGTGTGTGTGTGTGTGTGTGTGTGTGTGTGTGTGTGTGTGTGTGTGTGTGTGTGTGTGTGTGTGTGTGTGTGTGTGTGTGTGTGTGTGTGTGTGTGTGTGTGTGTGCGCGTGTGTGTGTGCGCGTGTGCGCGCATGTGCAGCAGGAGAAGATCCAAATCAGAAAAGAACTGTGGAGGATCGAGGATGTACTCGCAGGCCTCAGTTCCAGTAAAGCCAACTACAGAGTCACTATCTCCTCTGTGACCAACCCAGGTGAGAAGAGTGACCAGCTTGCTCCTACCCACACACACTGGAAGGCTGGCAGAGGTAGAGATAAGCTATGTTTGTACATGTACTTATTTCACCTTTCCTTCTCTTTCCAATACTTAACTTTTCTATGCTAGCATAGCATTATTCCAAAAATGTGTTTTGCAAAAATCCACCTGTTGGTGGCGCTATAACAGGCCAATGTGAAAAGGGTGGGATATATTCCTCAGCTTAGTAGGAAAGTCTGTGAAAGATTTCACGTAAATTGCACGCTGCGTTCATGATTTGAGGCTTTTTGTTCAAAACGGGCCAATCCTGCAAACTTTGAAAGCCAATGTTAGCCAATTAGGATGGAATATGAAATATCGGACAGATCCGGCTTGAACACATGAAGAGATAGTGTGTTACAATTTGCGGGATTTTTGGACAGAATCTGGAGGAGTAATATAAAATAAATTATATTACCCGGTCGATGCAAAATTTTGCATCGACCGGGTTAACGATGCCGGAGATTAGCTGTACACAGACAGACGGACACACACACACACACGGGGACACACACACGGATGGAGTGCAAAACATACTATCTTCCCATGCCTTCGGCCAGGTGGAGACAATAAAGTATCAATTAGGATATTAATTGCCTTCCCTTCCATTCCCTTTGGTTAAATGCAAGACTACCAATTCTAGTATGTGTGCATGATTGTACGTATTCAAAGTGTGTCACATGCTGTATCTCCCTAGAGAGGAAACTTGTGCCTTCAGTCTCGGTGTCGTCAGTGCCTTCTCTGCCTGGAAGCCCTGTGTCTGCTTTGGATATGAGGCTGTCCCAGCAGCAGCAGCACAGCCCGCACCTCAGCCCCACCAGCCAACCCATCACCACTGGGCCTACATGGGTGAGTCACTGTGTTCACACAGGCTCTGTGAGCAGAGGTAATCTTTTGTCGGGGTGAAACAGTTATCGATTTAACTGATTAAATCAAAATTAAGCGATGATAAATAATTTTATTAAATTATTGAATAATAATCCATCCCTATTTTTGCATGGCATTAAAGGCAAAAGAGTTCTGAAATAGTGAAAATAGCAGATCTACAAGCTCACAGCAATTTTCACAATTTTTGGATGACACTGTGCGACAGTAAAATTGGGCTTAAGGGGGTTAATCAATTTGATGATATTTGTATATTTAAAAATGTTCTTGTAAAAACAAGAATGAAGAATTGCCAGCTGCAGGAGCTGCAAGCTCTTGTTTATGAACATCTATAATCAGTTTGTTTACCACAGCCTCTGCTCAGCTCACGGCTTCACGTTGCGGCGTTCAGAGTATATATTTTATGCCGTTCAGACTATTGGTTTTATGGGTAAGTCTCCCATTGGCTTAGAGGCAGCCAACCATGGAAAACGTGTCCACTACGGTCGCTACTAGAGGTACGTGTAAATGTTGTCCAGCCGCTTTTCAAGCAGCTGGCAAAAAAACATGCTTCTCAATTAATCAAAAAAGTAATCGTTAGAATAATCTGTAAAGAAATAACCGATAGTTGCAGCCCTAATGTTTTAGGACGAAGACTTGCATGTAAAATGCATCAGCTCATACGTGGTAACACTAAAAACACTGAGCGCCAGCTGCACCGTCCTCTTGGTATTCAGTTATTCTGATTAGCTGTTGTTTATGCAGGGGGAAGAGGACGCCCCTCCGAGACCACCCCTACCTCAGCTCTACAGTCCTGATGAGCACCCCCCTGCTGTGCCTCCCCTGCCACGGGAGACCACCGTGATACGCCATACCTCTGTACGCGGCCTCAAGCGCCAGTCTGACGAGCGCAAGCGAGACAGAGAGATAGTAGGACAGTACACCAACGGCGACAGCAAGGTGATTTTCTTTGCGTAACCCGCGTGCCTGTTTGGATGTGTGTGGTTGGCGTACCACTGCCATGCGTCTGTTTGTAAGCTCGCCGTGTGCATCTTTCTCCAGGTGGAATTGAGGCCCTTTCTTAGTGAGCCTGAGCTTCTGGGATTCCGAGACAGCTCCAGTCCCATGGGGACAGCAGCGCTAGGACATGAAGGAGGTTGGCAGACGTTACCCACTAGAGGTGAGAGGGTGATGGCTCAAATTAAATTGAATTAGCTCCAGTCGGTTTGTTAACTAAAGAGAATTCTCAAGTAAAGATCTTTTGTTATTGTATTTAATCAGTCATACTTGCAAGTTGCAACAATGTGAAAGGCTCCCACCCAGGCTCCTTTAGCTGTGGTGCCAAGGCTGGGATGGGTGTTTTCATGTGTGCTGGCGTTCCCTCAGGGCTGAATGGCTCCTCGTCCAGGCTAAATCAGTCTACAAACATCTCTTCATATGTGACCCTCCGCAGAGCGACGTCTGCTGGCGGCCTGAAGGTGAGCTTGAATTAAGATGAAAGAATCAAAGGGCAAAAAGAGGATCAAGAGATGATCTAGTCCTACGTTATAATCAACGGAGACATAGCATAAATGTAGTAGATAGAAGTTAAAATGGATGTCCAAATATACCTTAACCCATTTAGACCGGGAACCCCTATTCGTTGTTATACCATTCAATCCGGGTACCGCTTTTAGTAACATTTTTGTTGCTATATACATACCGGTAGCAACATATTTATTTTTGTTTTTCAGAAAACGTTTTTTAGAATCGGCATCGGGTCTAAATGGTTTAAAACATCTGGTCGGCCTACCACTGTAAAGCCTATAACTTTTTTAAAGCTTTTAATATTCTGTGCATTTTCCAAAGGAATATCCAAAGTTGTTCTAAATTGATTAGCCAATACCTTTAATCAATGCTCTTTGTGGTGAGATTGGACATTTCTTTTCTTTTTAGTTTTCTTATAAAGCTCTTTTGTTCATAGAGTTGAGATGTGACATTTATAAAGATTGTTACGGCCATTTTGCCAAAGTGGACAACAAACTCAGGCAGTCACTCCCACACAACATTAGCCAAAACACTCTCAAGCATCCAGCGACAGATCGTAAATTACAGTGAACATTGGCAGGCATATTGTGAGTAAATGGAAGTAAGTTTGAATATCACTGAGTGTAAGTTCCCTCATAATCATAACCTCTATTGCAACTTTCACTCTTGCCCCCTCCCTCCAGTGGGTGTGGGTCTTGTCTCTATGTCCTTAATGCAAGAAATATCTCCCTCTCTCCTTCCTCCTCCTCGCAGGAGAAACCAAAGAGTGCCTTGGAGCGTCTGTACTCTGGGGACGCAGCGCAGCAGCAGCAGCAGCAGCAACAGCTCAGGGGGAAGATGAGTGCCGATGAGCAGCTAGAGAGGATGAAGAGGCATCAGAAGGCCCTCGTCCGCCAGCGAAAACGCACCCTGAGTCAAGGAGAGCGCCACGCCTCTTCGTCGTCCCAGGGCTCATCCTCCCCTTCTTCTCGCCCAGTTTCAGCTGACCTGGGATCAGTACGTTACTAAAGCAATGTCACATGACGTCACACTGTAATGTATGAGGGCAAGCAAACCATCCATGGGGATCTAGTAAGGCGTGCACTTAATTCATATCACGAGATACTTTGTTTACCTGTTCCCGGCAGTTGACTTGATAGAGCATATGAAATAAGGCAATGAGCTGAGAGACATGGCATGGTTGTTGTGTGTGTGGCTCTACCTGTACTGATGGGTTTCCTAATAAAATCTGGGCTAAATATCATCTGGATATCATTTCCTATACTGTATTTGCTATATTTCCTACCATATTTTGCAAAAGGAAAAACAGGAAGTTGCAAAGGTTGCACCAAAACTAACATCGGAACGCAGCAATGTCTTCAAATATTCTAATTACAGAGATTAAGCGTCGCAGTGTGAACAAACATGCCAGATTTGCCACATGCCAGATTTTTAAATGACATGTTTTGGGTGATTTAGTAGTAATTGATTTGGTTTAATTACTTTCTGCACCAGAATGCATTGTAGGTTACGTAATAGAGCTCATCGGCAAAACTAAAGTGAAGCTGTCGATTGGTTTTTGGTCAAAGGTGATAAAGATAGGAAAATGAGATCCAGGTCAAATTTCCCATTCATATTTAGAGACATTGAATAAAACCTGTTATCAATGCATCACAAGCTATAATACTTTGAATATCATTAGAAAAAGGTGGAATACATACAAATATCATGTATTGTTTAACACATCATTAACAAATTAATTTCTATGGTATACAATGTATCATTCATTGGTGTTTTTATATTTTTGTTTTATTAGTTTACTGTTTATTCTACCTCCTACTGTTTCATCGGTCATACCTACTAACCTCTGTCTCTGTGGTCTTCATTCTCACAGCATGTAAATGAATTACTATCCACCTTCAATTCTCTTTTCCTCTTTCACTGTCAATATAGGAGTGTTCCCTGCCAAAGCCCATTTGTCCAGTAGTTCAGATACTAATGTTTTCTTAAATGTTAGTACTGTCACTAAAAAGGCCTCATTGTGGTATACTCTCTGACAGCATTACAATGTATTACACTAGTGTACTGTATGTTAGTTATTTGCTAACACACACACACACACACACACACACACACACACACACACCATAAATGCAAGGACATACAGTACTGTACTACTTACTGTAACTTTATGCTGACATTCACATAGTGAACAACATTACTGTATTTAAGAGTGGTCTCTGCTATCACTCTGCAGTTTTTGTCAAAATGAATTATAAGACAATGTATATTAAACTACATTAATTTACATTCATTGCATTTATTTAATATATTAAGATGTAAAGTGATGACAGTGTTTACTGAGCTTTTGTTGATCTAATATTAGCTCATCATCATCAAGACCTCCTTGTTTTCTACTTGTAGAGGTTTGCCAATGAGAAATAAAATCTTTTCTAATGAATACATTCTTGCCATGTTTTCCTTCATTGCATATACGTATATATATATATATATATTACACACAAAGTATATATAGTACATTATAGGGATTTTCCTGCAATGTTATATTTTGTGAAGTATGCACAATCTGGGCCTAAGCATGTTCTCTGTGTGAGAACATCAACCACTTCCCTTGTACTCTTTCCCACTATCATTATATCTTCTTTATCATTGCACAAGATGATAATGTGGAGCATGCTGTGATCTACAAGCTTTTGATGTGGTATCAGTCTCTTTGCTGTATTTCCATGCATGCTCTCTCTCTCTCTGTGTCTTTCTCCCCTCCTTATCTCTCTCCAGCTTTATCACTCAAGCACACATTCATTCATACATACAGTATACCCTGAAGCCTGTTTTAATATGCTCAGGTACAGTATGATAATTGACAACTGCTGTATGCGATATAGTGGGAGTGCTTATTCATATGGAATAATATGGAGCAAAGGGTGACTTGTGAAGGCAAGTGAATTAAAGTCTCTCCATAGTAAGTTCTTCTTCAACGGAATTATTTGATGACAACAACCTGTCATTTGATCTCACATTGGTGTTCTTGTGCTTGCATTGCTTTGTACAGTGGAGGCGAGAGCAGGAGTTTGACTTGCAGCTGCTTGAGCGAGCTGTACAAGGTGAGGAGGCGCAGTTTGTTAGGAGCGTCCAGGGAGAGGAGAGACCTGCAGAAGTCTATGAAAAACCACGCTCATATTCTGATGAATGGCTGACTTACTACTCCACGGCCACCACCCCTCCCACCCGCGAGGTCGACCTTGAACCACTGGAATATGACCTCGACCTCAGTAAAGAGGTACAATAGTCAATAAATTATCATTGTCCAAAGAAAGAGATTCAGTGAAGCTGAATCGCTGAATCACCTCACCCTTAACAAAGATTATGAACATTATACCACCACAGTTAGTTCTGACCTTGTATTGGAATGTTGAGAGGCATTCTAATATCTCACAGTATAGCACGCACCCTTGTGTGTTGACTAGTATTGCTTAAATTAGGACTTATTGTCTCCACCAGGCCGAAGGCATGGGGAGAGAGTATGTTTTGCACTCCGTCCGTGTGTCCGTCCTTCCTTCCGTCCGTCTGTGTACAGCTAATCTCCGGCACCGTTAACCCGGTCGATGCCAAACTTTGCACACACACTCCCTGGATGCCAACGATGAACCTCTGCCCCACATTTTCCAGAACGGCCTGTTATAGCGCCACCATGAGGCAGCTTTTCACATTTTTTACCTAAAACTGCACCGATCTGCGTGAAACGTTGCATGCACACTCCCTAGAGGCCAAGGACAAACCTTTGACCTGCATTTTCCGCATCTGCCTTTTATAGCGCCACCAGGAGGCCGACTTTTGTAAAACAAATTTTTTGATATTACTCCTCCAGATTCTGTCCAAAAATCTCACAAATCGTTACACAGTATCTCTATGGTCATGTGCTCAAGTCGGATCTGTCTGATATTTCATATTCCATCCTAATTGGCTATAATTGGCTTTCACAGTTTGCAAGATTTCCCCGTTTTGAACAATAGCCTCAAATCATGAACGCAGCATGCAATTTACGTGAAATCTTTCACACATTTTCTTACTAGGCTGAGGAATATATCCCACCCTTTTCACATTGGCCTGTTATAGCGCCACCAACAGGTTGATTTTTGCAAAACACATTTTTGGAACAAAATGCCTCAAATCATCCAATTGCCATCAAAGGCGTATGAAGAAATGGCAATCGGTACACATGATCTCTGTAGTCATGTGATCAAGACGAGTCTGTTGGATTTCTCAGATTGTACACTGATTGGCTAAGATTGCCTTCCAAAGTTTTCAGGAGTGGCCCGTTTTGTACAAAATGCTGCACATGTCCTGCTCATCCAGAATTCTATCCTCAGAGATGCTATGAGTGATCTGGCTCTGCATTTCCTCAACAAAATGAAGTCATTTTTTGCAAAAACAAATAAAAAAAAACATCCTCCTAAACATTTTGCCAAACATCACACACACTCCTATCCTCCTGGTGGAGACCTGTGCCCGGAAGGGCACTTTTTCTAGTTTTGATTGTTTTTTGTATGATTGACTGCTCATTTCATACTCACTATTCATTACAGAATGCTTCCAATTAATGCCAATATCTCATGAGCACAGAATCTGGTAAAAGGATATGCACATCCCCACAGTTTTTAAAAATGGTGCTGGACGCAAAGAAATGATCAAATGAAGAAAATAATTGAATGTCCGCATACGATATATTCTGGTAACACATTCATTGTAACTTGTATTGCAAATTGGACCAATGTCATATAACATTAACAGACCATTTTGGTATGCATCAAAATATACTGTATGGTACGAACACAATGCAGTACAATACAATTAAAATGAACTAAACCTCATACATAGTAGGTTTCATATAGCAGTACACTCTTGTATATAAAAACAATGAACACTCAGGATTGTACTGTGCAGTTGTCCAAGCCTCCGAAGGTGTTGATCCCAGAGCGCTATGTGGACTCGGAGCCCGAGGAACCACTCAGTCCTCAGGAGCTGGAGGAGCGCCATCGCAAGGTGGAGCGGATCAAGAACATCCTCGCCAAGTCCAGGTAAAAACAACCACAGTGTGTTCCAATGGATTTGAATGTAGTTATTATTTAGTGACAAGCTCTTGTCAATACTTTTCATTTGTTCAATATTTATAAAAACCCACACAGACACACTTATCCACTTTCACTTAAACAATAATTACGTCTTGTGAGCTTTAGATAGCTAGGTTATTTTCGCAACATTTTCGTGACACTGTTATACGTAGTAGGGCATTAAAGCTGCTATAAGCAATAATATGTCAAAATATTATTGACCTTTTTACAGCCAGCAATGGGTAGATAGCTCCCAAAAAGAATTTAGTCTCTGTGACACATCTAGGGGCCGCAATCTACATTCAAAGATGTTCCTAGAAGCTTTGTCATTTGTCGAAAAAATCCTGGTCGCAGTGACTAACCAATCAGGAAGCAGACAGGCAAATCGACCAATGACAAAGCTTCTAGGAAAATCTTTGAATGCAGATTGCGGCCCCTAGATATGTCAGAGACTGAATCTGTCTGAATACCAAAAAAATAAAAATGTCATTACATTTTGACAAATTATTGCTTATAGCAAACATAAAAAGCTGAAATATGGAGCTATGCTGTTTCTGCCCGACAGCGACGATGATGTTTCATGTCCACAATGCAATGCAGAAGTAAGTAGTCAAGAATACAGCCGGGATGTTCCCTTCTTGTTGTTTGGTGACAGTGTGCAGAACCTCACAGCTCCTCTGTCTGTGGACAAGCCAGAGGTGGGACTGCTGTCGTTAGACTCGGCTCTGCAGGAGCAAGAGAGGATCATCACCATGTCTTATGCTTTGGCCTCTGAGGCCTCCCTCAAGAGCAAGCAGGTTGCAGGTAGATACATGCGCGCACGCACGCACGCACGCACGCACGCACGCACGCACGCACGCACGCACGCACGCACACACACACACACACACACACACACACACACACACATTTTCTATCTGTCCATCATACCTTTCTACCATTTCTACTCTCTCTATCTCTGTCTCTCTGTCTCCCTCCCTGTCAGTGAAGCCAGACAACATTAAAGTCTGAAGGTTTCTTTATGTTACATCTTGTGTATAGAGTAAAAATTGTATCTGGTTCCTCAGACAATACATAGCTCAAAACATGTGGGTTCATGTGGTTAAGGTGCTGGGAAGGTACTGTGTACAACTTTCTGTGAAACTCAGATATAATGTACTGAAATAACCCTTGAATTACTTTCCAATCATGCCATATTAATGCCAAGTATTATTAATATGCATTTTACTTAGTTCTGAGGTATTCCATCTTTGTTTGGCAACCCCCTCCCCCCCATCCTACAGAAACACTTTCAGAAATAATCACATATAGCACCTGAAAAAATTATAATACCAGCACCTGATAAAAATTAAAATACCACCACTGACAGTATATGTAATCTCCTCCCGGCATCACATTGACAGCCTTTGGTTGAAGAGGGGGTTCATGGGAAGCTGCCTTTCAAGAATACTGCTGGAGAGATGAGAACGGAATAGGTAGTGAGCCGTGCCATCAGGTTGTTCATTTCTAAATAACTGAACATTATTCCTTATTAGGGAAAATCGTATGAACCAAGATGGTCCCTAATTGCAATCCATGTAGAGTCTTTCAGATGGGGGTGGAATCTCTTGATGAGACCATTTTTGTGTGCTGATCAATGACCCAGTCAAACTATGTTCCCTGCATTCCAGAGCTGCTTCTTTGAACGTACTCTAAAAACCTGCATAAAAAGAACCCCTCTGCTCACTTCTCATCTCTTTCATATTCTGCAGCAGGCAAGTTCATTTTTACAGTAAGAATACAAGATCTTCAGACAAGTCTTTTTTTTTTCTCTCTCTCTCTCTTGCTCTCTCTCTTGCACACACATGAATGTGAACACACACACACACACACAAACGCACACTCAGACACACACACGAACGCACACTCAGACACACACACACACATGCACACACGCACACACACACACACACACACACACACACACACACACACACACACACACACACACACACACACACACACACACACACACACACGCACACATGCACACACACACACACACACACACCTCTGTCAGACACAGTAACACTCAGAACATGATCTGTCAGTATGTGAGGTAGCTTAATATGCACAGTGAAGCAGAGTCAACAATTATAACATTATTTCTAGCACAGAGAAATGTCAGAGAGTATAAATTGTGGCAACTTGTCAGCAGAGTCTGACTCTGAAAAGATCATTTTCCAAGAGTTGATGCCAACATTAAATTGCCAAAGATGGACATTTGGATTGCATATATTTGCATGATTTTTATTTATTTAGATGTTTAGTAGCAGTTTATTTTTAACAGCCTTAAAGAAAGAATATTTTAACATGAAGATATTTTAAAACATTTAGTGCAGGAAAACAAAATCACAATTTTTGTGATCAATTTAACGCACATTCCCCTACCTACAGTTTCTTGTTGCTGAGCCAAACCGTAAAGCACAATACCAGTTCAAGAAAGGACGGCTTGCAACACTGTCCGTACAATACATTTAGGCAACATTTCAGTCCGTAACAGATCTTCTTAAGGTTAAAAAACCAACCAATCAATCAATGAATCAATTAATTCATCATGTTTTACCTTGAGCACGACTCAAATAAATTGAGTTGCACCACTCAGTTCACACAGGTGTGATTCTTTCTTTTGAATGAATATGTGTGAATATACAGAAAACTTAGGTCAGTATTTAGAAGGCGTTTTTAGAATCGGCCTCAGTCCTAAATGCTTGAGAGTGTACAACTAAAATGGGTCCATTTGGTTCCTTTTGTACACTTTCAGAGTTATAAATGGACAAATTAACACTGAGGATTTTACTTTGCAGTACCAACTGGTAGGTTAAACTTCCGTTGCATATCATGGAAATCTGTTCTCAACTAAAATAGTCCGAAATCTTTAAAGGCCAACTCATGTTGAATGAGATTAGATTCTATCTATCCATCCATTTTTAGGTTTCAAAGTAGTTCAACTGATTATTGCTAGTAATAATTAATAATGTTGATCACAGAAAAGGTGAGTAAACAAATTGTGCATTTTCAAAGCTTCAGTGACCTTTACAGCTTTAATAAACTCATATAGAAATAGGCTTATGCATAGTATACTGTATGTTTTTAAGGTGCTAAAATAACACCCAGATTCGTTTTTTTCTTCTTCTTTTTTCTGGCACCTATTAGTCATATGTCAGGAATCAGGATGTATATTTTATTAACTTGTTTCCACAATTCCTTTTCAAAATGGTTGCTTTTGCGGTTGGTTCATAAATATATGTTTTAAATTAAAATATTAAATGTTTCTATCATTACTATTTTATTGTAAAAGCTCCCCAGTTATGAATTGCTCCACAAGAATAATGTCATTATTACAGATGTAATTGAGTCACCATCATTTTTGTTTCCAAGGAAGTGCCTCTGTCACCCAACCAATTTTGGCTGTAATGCTGGCTGCATTATGCTATTAATAGCCCAGCTGTAGGAATGGAAGAATAATAGATTGGTGTGATTTAATTGATGAATTTAAGTTAAATGTATCATTTTGTTGTCCACAAACCTGTTAGAAGGCTTTGGTCAGCATAATTCATCATTGAACTAAACTTGGATCTTGTGAAATTTTATGAAGTGATTTTTTTCAGTCTCCATTCCTGTGCATGAACACTGCCATGTTTACATTCTGGAAGGTCTCTCTGTCTCTTCATAAAGTTTTTCCAGGAAAGAATTACAATACCCCAGTGACTCTTGGACACGATTAACACTTTTTTGGACAACAATGGAGTTCTGTGACTTCCAGTTATGAGCTATATTTGGTTTTTACAAAACAACGTACAATAAGAGAAATATGTATCTAATTAGAGCCAGCCTTATCCTGTAATTATGTTACGTTTAGGCACGCGTTTGTTGCACACTTCCTTGGATCTACTGTAACCTACAATACTGTGCCTCTTCTTTGACTAATATTGACAATGCAATTTCTTCCCTGTGTTCTTCTTCATCTCCTCCTCTGTAGTCCCACTGCAGGCTAACCTCCCCTCTCCTCCTCCCCCACCCCCGCCCCCACCTCCTCCTCTCCCCCCTGTATCAGGGGTGCCTCCCCCTCCCCTAAGCAACGGATTTCACTACACATTTGTCTAATCAGAGACACAAAGTAAGGCCTAGCCGCATGTTTACGGTGCTAATGTGATCGGGGCTTCGCTAATTCTCTCTTAACAAGGGACTTGTGTGTGCTTTGCACTTCATTGCATGCCTACTGCTCTGTTGTGATTGTAAAATATACACACCTCATCTAGGATAGTAAAGACCCCCCTCCACTCCCATTATAATCAACAACAGAGACATCTGCAGGCAGTTTGTTCATCCCACTGCGATAATTGTGCGCACCCACCCCCCAACACTGCCAAAATATTTATGGTTGGTTAAGACAGGAACAAGCTAAAACAAACAGCACTAGTTGTAGCATTGTGTATAATTAACAACAAAAGAGTGAGACAACTTTTGCTTTAGCGCCTTGACAGTTGAGCAGACAGCTGCTTTACACAGCACATACCATCTGTGGTCTGGTAGCAGTACCGTGTCACTGCTGTGATTGTACACACACACACAGTACACACTGCTTTGTATTACCTCTGTATTCATAATGTAACATCCAGAAGACAGTACTAGTTGTTTGTAGGCAGTTTTTTTTACATTATGACCACAAAACATCCATAAACGTCTTGGCACAGTAGATTGAGCACTCTCTCTGTTTGTGATGTCATAGTATAGGTGTGGCAACTAGTTATTTTTAAATAATATGCTTATTTTATAATATGACAGTGGCGTTTGTCGAAAGTATTCGAGTTACAAGCTCACCGCTTGCTGGCAGTTGGCGAGCAACATCATCATTGAAATCTAGGCTTATACTGTCTTCAGGATCATGATGCTCCATAACTGTGACTGGAGTTCATACATATGCATGCATTTGACTGCATTTGATGTGTTTTTCTTCCCTTTCCACTTTTTCTTCTCTTCAAATCTTTGTTCTGTGACTGTTTTATCTCATGTTCAGCTCTGCTGTCAGTGTATTCATTTTTTGTTTCACGCTTTTATACAGTTAAGTTATTTATCTATCAAAAACGGTGGACTTCTATAACCTTGTGATTTGAAGTTGCACTGCAGCTGATGTTGCATATAGATACAGTGTATTTACTGTATGCGACTATATTCTGCCCAAATACATTTGGCTCCCTGAGACCAATGTGCCAAAAGATAATGGGCCTGTTCAACCAATTTAATATCCAAAGCAATACCAACATTACACCACAATATTAAAGAGGGAAGTCCAAATACTAACACGATCATTCTGTAAGTGCACATATATTTTGGAGTGTGATGCTGTATTCACACATGTGGCGACAAGCAACAGGTTACAACTAAGTAATTTTTCAATGAAAGACAGCAACATGAAGCTCTTGACCGACACTTGTCGCTGTGTGATGGGTGTGAGGTGCTACAAATCAAAGTTGAGCTGGCATCAACTTTTTTCAGTGCTCCAGTGATGCAGTGAAGCATCAATCACATGTTTTTGTTTGACCATTTTCCCTTCTGTTTCCCCATTCTGTAAACCTGCCGATAACCTGTTCCCTGTTCAATGCCAACTCGTCAGACAGTGTGTACAGTAGTAGCTGGCCATGCTTGTCCATTTTGTAGCTTTGTTGCTGCTTGAGTGAACACAGCATTAGTGTTCTGATATTTATTCATTCAAACCAATTGGCTCATAATTTCCACACACACTCTATGCATTAAACAGGAAAGCAGAGCTCACATCATCTCACAATATAAAAAGTAACACATTCATACATTCTAGCCATCTGTGAGCCGGTTTGGTTATACACATTACACACACACACACACACACACACACACACACACACACACACACACACACACACACACACACACACACACACACACACACACACACACACACACACACACACACAGGAAAAGCAAGAAAAAGTGTTCCTGAGATGAGAATTTTTTTGTAAACATTTGTTATAGAAAGGAGTAATTTATATATGTATTGTTTCTTGTGTAATCATGCTATAGTTGGATTATATTCATACTTTCAAAAGGAATAGTTGAGCCCATGGGCCACGTTGCTCATTCTCAGTGAATTCCTCCTGTACTCTATGCAGTTTGAATGTCACTCAGAGCATATTTCTAAGATATATTTTTTAATAATTTTATTGAACTCTTAACCATATACTCTTTCATTCTTGTACTCATTCTTGACCGTTTTTTGTCTTGTGACTTTTCCCTCAGCTCAAGCAATCTCTGGACACTGAGGTGCTATTCCATAATGACAACACATGGATTCTCAAAGAAATTATCTTTTTATTTGATGTGGACAGTTACACTGTTATTATAGTAGAGGAACTGTAGAAAACACTTAGCCTGCACTCTGAGGCACTTGCAGGATTGACTTGGTAAAGCATTTTATAGTTGCTCAAAGCTATTTTCCTGAAGAAAACAGGACCCTTTGCTATGGAGGCTGCTGTGCATAACTTTGGATATATCTAACAAATCTTAATCCAATAATTGAAAGAAGAAGAAGAAACAAGGTTTTATACATGTTATTATTGCACTTTTAACTGTATACTGTAAGGATGTGAAGAATTGAAACTGAAATGCATTAAAATGCATTTAATGTACCTACGGTGTGATCTTAATAGAAAACTTGTTCTTTTTTCAGACATGGAATGTGAGAGTAATCATCTTATGGAAAGATCTAATGAATATACGGTACAAAATGTGTTATGACGATAGTATTTTTGTCAAAACTCAGATGATATTCTTACACCAAATCACTTGAAATATGTATGTATCTAGCACTGCCAGTCTCTTATTAGCTTGCCAAAATGAATTTTATTTTTGCTTACATCAGGATGAAAATAACCTTTAACATGATATTTTCTGTATTTTCTGTATGACTGTATGAGGAAGGTTGCACAATGGAAATTTATAAAAATGTGAATATTAAAGATATTAACATATTATGTGGCTCATCAGACATTTATCAGATAATATAAATGAGGTTGACCATAACCAATAACCTTTGTTGAGTGTCTACACAAACCTGTGTTCGGGGGAAGCCGGGTGGGGAGGGTGATATAGAGGGTCATCACCATACCCGGAAGTTATGCAGGAACGCCTACTGAGTGGCAAAAAACTACTTTCTGGCTTCGACAGCCCATACATCCACACAGAAAAGTCCTATTTGATTGCATTAAATTACTTTAAACAACATTAAAATCACTTTGTCACTCGATTTGCCACTCAATCTGCCACTCGATCTGCCATTCACTTTATGCATGCGCATACCCTCTATTGGTCATTGCACGTACTCCTACGGGCTGGTGCGGTATTGCACGAACTCCTATGGGTTGGGGGCGGCTCTGTCAGCATGCAGGGAGTGTTGGGCAGGAGGAGTACAGTAGGATGAAGGCTCTTCGTCCTCCTGGTGGCAGGGGTCAGTAGGATACTGGCAGGTGAGTCAGTAGGATACAACAGCAGTGCCCAGGGCCAGGGGCCATCAATATGTCCGTACACGGACAAATGTGTCTGTGGTAAAGACTTGTCCTTTTTCCAAAAAATTTAATTAATTTTTTTCACACCATGACACACCAATTAATTACTGAATATCAAGTCTCCAGTTTTTCTTCAGAATATGTATGACACTGATTTACTATTACTAGGAGTCCAACTGTGACACTGCCACATACATGTGTGAAGAAATGTTATTTCATGTCCTGGTATGAGTATTGAAAGAAAATGAAACGTAACATACTGGGTGATAACAAGGGAATATAGTGCATAATTAATCTAATTTTTAGGAGTAGGCTTAGCACTAGCATTAAACATGTCACATTGCCTGACCCTCAGAACATAGATATGGACACTTTATTTGTGAGTTTATGATTGCCTTGTTATAGAGTTATTAAAAAATATTTTAGAATTGGCAGCCATTTTGTTAACAAATTAGAATGTTAAAAACTACAAAATTCGCTTGGGAACCATGTTTTTCAGATTCAGCACCCTTGAATTATGTTAAATAGCCTGCTTCCCCACTTTTACCCCAAAATGCCTTTTCAGAAATCCCACCTGTCTAATAGTTCTAGGTGAGGTACCAGGAACAGGCAGCTATCAAAGTACAGGAAGTGAGGCGGCCAGGTGGTCCATTTTAGGTAGCCTATTAAAAAGAGTTGTTTGGTGGTGGTTTGTCATAGAGACTCTTAAGGCCAATACTAAACCATAATCAGAATGGTTTTATATTGGGTTGAATCTAGAGTTGCAATACCCTCCATTGACAGCCCATTGATCAAATTGAAATTTCCGATCTGCTTGTATTAAACAACGTTAAACTCATCAACACTGCAGCTGTATGGCAAGCTTGAATAGTCCTCTTTCAATCTGCAAAGCAGTGGTTTGTTTCATAAAATCACACCTGTGTGAAGTGAGTGGTGCAACTCCGTGTGGGGGTCCCCGGAAGTTCCAGACCCACAGGACCACAGCCAGGGGGCCGGGCCGATTCCGGCGAGCCACCCCACGTCCGAAACGGTTGAGAAATGAGAGAGTTACCATGTGGGGGTCTCTGGGGGTCCCGGGGAGTCCCCGGGGTGGTCCCCGGAATATCCAGACCCCCAGGAACGCGCCCAGGGGGCCGGGCCGATTCCCGCGAGCCGCCTCGCGTCTGAAACGGTTGAGAAATGACAGTTACCGTGTGGGGGTCCCTCTACTGTACCCTCTACTGTACTGTACTGGCACACCCAAAATCATCATATATACAGTTAATATGTGCGTGTGTGTTTGTGTGTGTGTTAGGTTGCGCACAGGTGGTGAAAAACAACCATGCTATTTTCGTGCTCATACCCAGGCACCCAGGCAGGCACCCAGCCACCAACCCACACACATAGCTCCGTAAGGGAGTGGTTGCACCACTCAAAAATCCGCCGTAGACATGTTATGAGCTACTTTCTGTCAAGAAATTCCGCGCAGATGATTATTTTGTGTTGAGAGTTTGGAAGTGCTCATTGAAGTCACGTACTGAACAGCCCTGCGTACCACCTGTTTCCAATTTGCACATAATGCAGGAGGCAGATGATCGAAGCTTTAATGAAAAGTAGCGCTTCCAAAATCCAACACAAAAATAATCAATACAAAACTGTCAATACAAAAAATAATTCTTGAAATTCAGGGTGAAACAGAATTTGTGTCAGTATTGACTTTTTTCCACCAAACATTTCCACCCAAAATTCAAAAGATGTCAAAACATTTCACAATATCAAATAGAACAAATAAGTTGTGATGCGACTCGTTGTGAGCTTCTAGATCAGATTCTTTTAAGTAGCCTACTTAAGTGGTAATGGACAAGAATATTATAATTCTATTGTACTTGTACCAAGTGTATTTTATGTGAAATCAAGATTAGTTATGCTTATGCTGATTGAGAAATCATGTCCAATTATTAGTAGATAATATTGTCCATAAAATGTCAATTGACTAACTTCATGAATCATGTTTCAATCTTAGCAGGAAGACAATACTGTGTTGGTTTTTAATGGAGGCATACATTATCCATCTCTTCATCCCATTCATGTACGAAGGAAAGTACAAAATGTGCACTCATCATAGCTCCAAGATTCTCTTTGAAATCCACATTGATTGCTTTGACCCATTAAATTTCATTCTATTATTTGAAAAGGGAATCCAACTATATGGCATGCTCAAAGGAGGTGAACTGTCAATACAAAAAAGCTTCTTGAAATGTTTCTTAAGTTCAAAGCTTTTCCATCTAAAAGAGCATTTTTAATTCTGTCTCCACATGTTCAACCAAGAAGGTGGATGGTAGTAACTGGAACATGAAGCATAGAATTCATGTCTTATCATCAACATATAGCATACATATAGCTCAATCATGAGCTATATGTCTCCAATCCAATTGTAAAAGGAACCTGGGAGTAATCGTCATTTAAATAAAATAAAAGACAATAGTTTGTTTTGTACAGAAAAACATGACACAAAACATATGAGTTTTATTAACCACTTAAAGCTGCTATAAGCAATAATATGTCAAAAATGTAATGACCTTTGTTTTTGTTTTGTTTTTGGTATTCAGACAGCCAGCAATGGGTAAAAACTTTAGTCTCTGTGACACATCTAGGGGCCACAATCTGCATTCAATGATTTTCCTAGAAGCTTTGTCATTGGTCGATTTGCCTGTCTACTTCCTGATTGGTTTGTCGTTTTTTTTCGACCAATGACAAAGCTTCTAGGAACATCTTTGAATGCAGATTATGGCCCATAGATGTGTCACAGAGACTACATTTTTTGAGAACGTTTTACTCATTACTGGTTGTCTTAATACCAAAAACAAAAAAAGGTAATTCAAAATTTGACATATTATTGCTTATAGCAGCTTTAAGCCCTATTTTGTAGTTTATCATAATCATGCTGGGGTAGTGCAACGAAAATAGCTTGTCACATGTCACATGAGCTTGTAGATTTGTAGCTATTATTTACATATATATATATATATATATATATATATATATATATATATATATATATATTGATATATATATATATATATATATATATATATATATATATTGATATATATATATATTGATATATATTGATATATATTGATATATATTGATATATATTGATATATATATATAATTAAAACAGTTTGCCTAGATCCAAAATAGGGAACATGGCCAACCTTACACATACACGTCATGTATTGACAACATTTTTATGGCTGCACTGCCCGTTTCTTTTCCTAAAGAGTATAGGCTGTGCCGTTGCAGCTCCCTCCCAGCTGAGAACTTCATCGTTAATTGGGGAGTAATTACTTATCATGGTGTGCTTTGAAAACACCTGAAAGAGGGGATGGACCTCCCTAAGCACCACAGTGGGAGCTGCCATACCCCCTCTGCCTCCATCGCTTCTCTAGGACTGGGGGCCCCACACTCCCAGAGTGCCTGCTGGCCCTGGTGGGTTAGGTAGAAGACCCATCACATCCTCTGTTATTGCTTATTTTGCAATAAAAATGGGATGTTTCCCCCCCACCCCCTTCCTCCTGCAGAAATGCACCCCAGACCCTCCACTGAGAGTTGTGGCATTTCCATGTATTGACGTTTGGCTGGTGGTTCATATACATTTGTTATTCCATGCTCTGGACTTCAAAGGGAATGAAATAGGGCCTATTATGCTAATTGGGTCCTGTTCTGTTAAACGCAATCAAGGCCTCACACATTAATCCTTTGCTAAATACTGGCTTCAGGAGGGCTTTTTGAGATGTACACTAACTAAAAAAACAAACTCCTCACATTCCAAGCCGAAAGCACAAGTACTGCATTCTTCTTAGCCATTTTGCCATGCAATATTTAATATACGTATTAAGATTACATATATATGTACAAAATATTGCCATTTCGCTATGTCCGAAATTAGGAATGCCGGTTGATAATGGTTGAAATTATAGTTATTGTCAAAAATATCTCCTTTATGTCTAGGGTTGTCTTATAGTGTTGAAAGGAATGGCCTACTGAGACCATGCTGCGAATCCTGACCTTGTTTTCTGGTGCATATCAGTCTGTGTACTGCAGTGAATTTGCAAGATATCCATAATTTTTCCCTTGGCAAGAATTGCGAGTGATAAACGCTACATTGATTCCCCAGGATTCCTAAAAGCATAATGAGATCATTTTCATGAATGTCTGAGGGCCAGACGATGAAAACACTACTTCATACACCGTGGGGATGCCTATTGTAGTCCAACTGTACATAATGCAAAACCAAGAAATCCAATACAAAAAATTACTTTGATTCTAAAATGGTATTTTATGCTCTTTTATCATCTCAAGCTCATTTTTTAATATGTAAGGATTGGCATTGTGAATTGTTGAATTATTGAATAGGTCGGAATCACTGAATATTCTCTCTGACATGCATGCATAGGATAAAAAGAACAGATGAAAAACTGCATCACAGTCATATTGTGCATTCATCCACTGTTAATGGTAGCTAAGCTTTTGCATCAACTTTTACTTGAAAGATTATATAATTAGATAACTCATCAGCACAACACTATACAACTCATCTGCGCATACATGGTTGTGTGTGTTAAAAATGCTGTGTTACACAAAACAATAACTTACTACTCTGACGATTCCTTAAACGGAAAGCATTTACAATACCTACAGTGATGGGCTTTTTGTAGGCCTACATAAAAGTGAATGCTTTGTACACGAAGCAAATGCCCCTGGGCCTCATCTTTAATCTAACAGTTTCACGCACATATTTTCACTGAGCAAGTGTAATGCTTTATGGTGGAGTTTTGTATTGAGTTGTGCTTGAAATGTACTGTAATTCTCCAATCTGTTAATAGATCTTTCAATCATTTCAAAACTAAATCCAGTAAGTTAATTTAACTCTTAAGTGTAAAAATGTATCCACTCTCATAATTAAATTATGAATTATTGCTCCAATCAATGCTGATTTTCTTGTTTTATGAGTATACAATTTTTTATATAAAACGTATATATTGCAGAAGGACAGGCCATTGCTTATAGATAGGAATTAATTTACTTTAATCAGAGCTGATTACTGTATATGTTCTCCAACAGAGCCTTATTGTGAGGGGTAAAGCAGGCAACGGCAAAAGAGTTACTGCAGGCAGATGCTGATAGCTGAGTGTTTAAGGTGTGTACCACATAGAATCATTCGGTAACAGGAAGGGTGGCCACCAAAACATTATGGGAACTAGGGAAAACTGGGCACCTTGGAAGAGTGGGCACTAAGGAAACCTGGGCACCAAAAACAGGCACCAGTTCTCTGAAATATGCACAGTATAGGGAAATGTGGGCACCAAAACAGAGTGGGCACCAGACCTCCAGATTTCCCTTTTATGTCCAAATGTCCAATCCTTATTTACATCCAATACATCATAAAAACAAGTATCGCTCAATGACATGAAGACACAAGGACGTGATCAAAATGGCAGGAGCAAATTAATTGCCGCCCCACCTGCCTGGGGTTGAAGGTTTTGGATACTTTTGGTGACCCAAACCAAAGTATTGATGCCGGTGTATTAGGAGACACATATAACTGGCAGGAACCCAGAAGTGGGGGGGACTAGTGGCCCTAGTGAAATGTTGTGAAATGTCAAAATGTGGTTGTGTGAAATGTGCTATATAAATAAAGGTTGATTTTATTGTATTTAGTCTGTATACTGTATATATAAAGGCCCTGGTGTTATCCATGGTGTTATCTGATTCAGATATAACTTTAAACGTTGTCATATCTACCCTTTGACATATTAGGAGATGTTGTTGTTGTCAGGGACAAATTAGCCATTGGGCCAGTGGGGCCGTGGCCCAGGGGCCCTTGGCTCTCAGGGGCCCTTGGCTCTCAGGGGCCCTTCGGGGAAATTGGACCGCGCAGTGTTTGAGGCCCTGAAAGGGACTCCTGGGGCCCTTCATTGGCCATTGATTTCGTTAAATTTAGGTCAAAAACATGATAAACACGAAAATGTTGCGCGCACGCGCGCTATGGGGGCCCTGCAGAAATTACCGGCCCAGGGGCCCTCGTGGGGGTTAATCCGTCCCTGGTTGTTGTTAATGTTAAAACCAACAAAGTAAGAGAGGTGACTGACAAACAACGTAATAACTTAGGAATGTGCACTCAGCTTAGGATACAAATATGCAATTGTATATGAAACCGGTATGTATCCAGTTGTGGTTTGTGTGTATGACTTCTGGAGGTTGTCAAAATGCTGAAACTAATGCCAAAATAACCAAATATCGTACGTAAGTTGGTGTGGCGCAGTTTACCAACTCCTTTATAATATATGTAGTTATTTGTGTATTTGTGTACCTGAAAACGTAAATAACTTTCAGCTGTAATAATATAGTTATACCACAGTTGACTGTGAGCTTTCATAATATGGGAAACAAAGCCTTTGTTCAAGAATCTCAAATGTGTTGTTTCTGTCAGTGTGAGTGGGTGGAGAGATTCACCTGTCAGTGCCAAGTCATCTGGAGACTGCATGGTTATGCAGTAGGCCTATACAGCTAAATAAGGTCTGGGTGTGTCCTGTTAAATCCCTTTGTTTGACAGCATGCTGCCATACCAGTGACTTTGTTTGAGGTGAACTTGTTTAGCCACTGTGTATTGTTTGGACCAGTTTGACATACCACAGAATTGATTGGGTGCAGATAATGCACTTTGTTGGAGCTGCTTAGTAAGTCAAGCTAACAATTTATTCTTAAAGTATAATTAGTTCGTATAGGATCCCGAGGAAGGCTTGAAAGATTCCTCCTTTAGTCATTGGATGCATTAATAATGTGCTATATTTGTATGTTTTTCTATGGACCTTGAGTCTGCAATAAATACATTAATTAAAGAATTCCTGTACTCTGTTTTTCTGATTATTCTTAGTTATTGCATACATGGGCAACTGGCTTCCCACGGACCACTTGCCCCCACCTTCACTTAATGTGGCCTGCAGGTTAATATTGCAATATATTATTGCTTTCGTTATAAATCCAAACATGCAAACATGACCTGCTATAATTTCTTCCGTCTATAGCTTAAGACTAGTATTACCAGTAAGACGCCCTGAGGGAAAGAAGCGTGCACGCATCCACCTGGGTGATACATTGTTTGATGAGGTCAGATCAACATATGGAATGTCAGAACAGGTCAGCTCCATATATGGAGATCTAAGGGTAGCAGCGGGGGCAGTGTCTTGAGTGTACAGGGTTTGATGAGGTCTGGCCATATATGGAACGTGTCCTGACTGTACAGGGTTTGATGAGGTCAGATCAACATATGGAAAGTCAGAACAGGTCAGCTCCATATAATGGAGATCTATGGGTGGCTTCTCCATGTATGGCTATCCAGGGTTTGATGAGGTCAGTGTCGTGATCTGCATATATGGAGACGGCCATATACTGTATGGAGCGTGTCACAAGGGCGTGATGGACTGACGACCATATATGGTGGCGTGACGTGTCACGAGGCATGGCGGACTGACGGCCATATATGGTGGCGTGACGGAGTCAATGACTGAGTGTGTATGTACATATGTATGTCGGTGTCCTCCAACAGCCAATAAGGGACCACCATTCTTGGTTACGTAACTAAGGTACGTTTCAAGGTCATTAACGGGTCTAAAGGATTTAGAATAGCAGATAGCTCTAGGACTCAGAGTAGCAGTCGTACCCAGACAGACAGCAGAGAGCTCTAGGACTCAGAGCAGCAGTCGTACCCAGACAGAGAGCTCTATAGGGGACTCAGAGCAGCAGTCGTACCCAGACAGCAGCAGAGAGCTTTAGAACTCAGAACCTCATGGCGTGCTCTGCTTGCGCACAAGTAGGCCATACATGGCCTACTTGTGTGAGTTCTAAAGCTCTCTGCTGCTGTCTGGGTAGTGGGTACGACTGCTGCTCTGAGTCCCCTATAGAGCTCTCTGTCTGGGTACGACTGCTGCTCTGAGTCCAGCAGTCGTACCAGCAGTGGTGAGCGCACCTCATGGCGCTACTTGTGTGCAAGGCAATTTGGAGGCAACAAATTGCCGCATTTCTAATTTAGTGCACTTCTAATTTATTTTATTTAAATTCATAAAGTTAACATAAATGCATTTTCACCTATCCTGTTTGTGGTTTCATGGACAGGATCTCGAGGCGAAGTCGTGGCGGAGAGGGTATTCGGCTCGGTGAGCTAAGGGTTGCATCACTGCTTTTTGCAGATGATGTGGTCCTGATGGCACCATCGGTCCAAGACCTTCAGCTCTCACTGGACCGGTTCGCAGCCAAGTGTACGGCGGCTGGAATGAGGATCAGCGTCTCCAAATCTGAGGCCATGGTTCTCAGCAGGAAACCGGTGGATTGTGCAGTCCGGGTAGGGAATGAGGCATTACCCCAGGTGAAGGAGTTTAAGTATCTCGGGGTCTTGTTCATGAGTGAGGGGAGGACGGAGAAGGAGATCAGCCGGAGAATCGGAGCGGCAGGGGCGGTATTGCAGTCGCTGTACCGCACGAAAAGAGAGTTGAGCCAGAAGGCAAAGCTCCGGATAAGCGGTTGAAGATGGATGGATGGATGTTACTTTTCAGGATTCCATTTCAGAAATAGCAACAAATTGTTCAGGATTCCAATAAAAAACAGCAAAAATAGCAGATCTACAAACTCAAAATGCCTCGCACTGTGACACGTTTTGAGCTTGTAGATCCGCTATTTTTGTTACTATACTTTTGTGTGACAGAATGACGACGTATAGGGAATTAATTACGAGAAGAAAAAAAAGAGGTAAAATACAGAGATAAGAGGTTTCTGCACGACATACGACAGTATGCCTATATGCAATGTGGCCCTCTGGAGGGAGTGTGGAAATATAGTGGCCCTCTGGAGGGAGTGTGGAAATATAGTGGCCCTCTGGAGGGAGTGTGGAAATATAGTGGCCCTCTGGAGGGAGTGTGGAAATATAGTGGCCCTCTGGAGGGAGTGTGGAAATATAGTGGCCCTCTGGAGGGAGTGTGGAAATATAGTGGCCCTCTCCATCATCAAAGTTGCCCACCCCTGAGTTATTGTATGCACAGCGTCTGCAACACATTCAATACATTTGTTTATTGTATACTGACATGTACATGTACATGTATGTAACACCCGGAAATCAAACCCGGGTCTCCAGCGTGGAAAGCCAACATCTTAACCACTAAGCCTCGAGGGAGATATTAGACTTTTGGAGGCCATCAGGCTGAGGCTGTGCTGTGAGCCACTCTTCTACACTCACCCCCCTTTGACCTCCTCCCACAGGGAAACCAGTATAGCAGGTCAGATTATCAGATTATTTTATACAGCACACACTACACAATTTTAAAACTCTGAGGCATCTCACACTAGACGATTCGAATTGGGTAATGTAAGGGGCACCTTAAGGTCTATTACTATAATTGCTACAAATTGCTATACAAAACCTGTATATCCAGTCATTTTGGGTCATAAACAATAAGTTGAACGATAAAATTAAGTCTGATAATGATGTATTGTGCATGTTCACATCATGTATACTTTACATTTGGCTACTTAAGACCATTTTTCAAATAGACAAAATATAGCCAATTTTACATAGAGGTGCCCATGTCCAACCAAGGTGCCAGCCTTGACCTGTATTCGGTTGGACACAGCTCACACAGGCTCACACAGCACACACCGTTTGGGAACCACTAATACAGCCTTTTCCCCCCAGATATATTTCATAATGAAGATTGCTAATATGCTATTTCATCTCAAATATCTGTGGATTATATAGGTAATATAAAGGATGTACAAACTAATTGTAGCTATACAGACAGCATGTATGAGAATTGCAGTGTAGATATTTGTAGTATTGTTGATACAGGCTGTATGATGATGTTCCTGATAGTATATAATTAGGATTGGCATGTTGCACTCCTTATTTCAACATGATTAATCAGTGGTTCTCTGTTAACTTGAAAGGAAATATTAGATCCTGACTAAACTTTGATGAAATCTAGAGTTACAAGTGAGAGATTTGGGCCAGCTAATGAGAACAGAGTGCCCCACTTTGCAAGTCCAATTGGGAGAGACATTATTTGCATGTATGCAAATCAAGCTTGAGTTAATTGCATAACTTGGCATTCATTAAATATTGACTAATGGTGGTTCCTTATGATTTCTTATTATATTTTAAATAAATAAAAATACATTCGGATATCAGGAGAAAAGAGTCCGTGGATAAAAACCACACAACCACTAGTTATTTTCTCAATTGCCAATTTAGGGTGGCCACAGCTCAAGTTGATCGTATTATATTTGAAGAAAAAGAGCAACACATGTTGATGATTTTGCTCAATTTCTCTCTGGCTGTATAGTATTGGCAATAAAAACTATTGTGTAAGGAATACTTAATACACATTTATTATCCTTTTCATATTAAGTTCGTACATTTCTGCATAGAGATTACATTTCAAAACCTCAGCCTCAACAACAGTGAGAGCAGATCATTACTGCATTTCACAGATCAAATGCTGTGCACATGCCCCTCCCATGGAGCTATTATCTATAATTAACATGTTTGTTAAGTCTTGCCTGCAACACTGACTGTCACAGTGAATTGGATTTTAACCACAGCAGTACATGAGCCTTCCCTATACCAAATGAGAGCTGTATTCTCTCTGACTTTGTTGGTCAAATCTGTCAAGCTTGATTTTTTTACTGTACTTTGTTGACCGGGTTCACCCAGGGATCCTTTTTCCTTCTTCACAAAATCTCTTCCCCGAAAATAGCCACTCTACAACAAGTCATGTGGTTAATTAACCTACAGTATATTATATTTTGGCCTATAGTTTAGAATGGGTCTGAGATGATCATGTGTGCACATACAAATATATGTGTGTCAATAATCAGTGTTGTACAGCTACAGATTAATACAAATATGTGTGTCAATAATCAGTGTTGTACAGCTACAGATTAATATATGTGTCAATAATCAGTGTTGTACAGCTACAGATTATTACACCTATATGTGTGTGTCAATAATCAGTGTACAGCTACAGATTAATACAACTTTGTGAGGATGCACTTCAAGTGTGAAAAGCAGCGTTGCTGACTGTCAGGCAGAAACCTCTTATCTCCATATTTTAAGTTTTATTTTTTTCATAAATGAAAGTTTGTATACTTTGTCATACTACAATCAGTCACAGAAAGGTAGTTAAAATAGCCGATCTACAAGCTCAAAAACACATTGCATAATATAGGAACATGTTTCAGCTTGTAGATCTGCTATTTTTTGTACTTTCAGATTAGAATCCTGAAAGGTTTTGGACATATGACGTTTCCACTCGACAGCAACGATTATAAAGCACACCCACCCAGACTGAATGGTTTTCTACAATTAACCATGCAGAACAGGAGAAGGACACATGTTAATTTATGTAACAAAAATGTTGATTTTCATGCACTCTCCCTTTCAAATATTTATGGCCTAGACTTTCAAGATGCATCAAAGACTCACAGGGGTATGCAAATATGTCTGGCGTACCCCCATGAAGCTGGACTGTCATATGCTCTTCATGCAGACATTTTTAAAAGAACAGGAAACGTTGACTAGACAGTAAGTAACCAGTGCCGGAGAAAGTAACTCAGCCCCAGTACAGATGTCAACAAGTGAAAGTTGCTCTGTCAAATGTATACATGAGTACTGGAGTAGCCTATTCATTCTCAGGTATTCAAAGTAGCCTACATGATTTAAAGCCTCAAGTATTCAAAAGTACAAATTACAAAGTACAATTGCTTTCAAATATACATTGCAGTGTAGGCCTATTGAAATGTAGACATTTTGAGCTTGTAGATATGCTATATACTGTACAGCACTTGAAACGGGGCTTACGTGGTTAATTCATGATATGTTTTCCTTTCCTCGGAATGTGGTGGAGTCGACTCAAAAGTACAAATTTGACTTTGAAATGTAGTGCAGTAAAAAATAGAATTAAATTGCTCAATACTGTAGCCATCAGTATAATTTCTGTTGAGGACTGAGGAGCATCATCCAATGGCTTGTTTTCCTAAAGTGTGTGTTTGTGAAGTTTTTTGATAAAATAGCTTGTAATCATTGCTATAAGAGTGGTTGATCAATAGCATGGTCTCTCCCACTCTTTAGGAAATTGATCTTCAGGTCAGGAAGGATACCAATACAGCCAGGGGAGAGAATTCATACAGGATACATGATGAACATTGTGAAAATTGGAAGTGTTGAAACAAACAAAAATGAGCTGACAAACTAGGAACTGGTACATTATCAATTCAATTCGTAAGCTGATAAATGATCTTTGTGGAGTTGTCTCTCCTGTTGAGTGCATAAAATCAGTATTCTGTTTACTAAAGACCTGGAGGGATGGGGTGACCTGACCCGTGACTGAACACTCACTCACTCACTCACTCACTCACTCACTCACTCACTCACTCACTCACTCACTCACTCTGTAACAATGGTTGCTATAAGAATATAGAGCTTTAACTTATAACAATAAACATTTATTTTATTTTATTGTTGGACACGTCACGACACCATCACGCCTCGTGACACGTTCCATATATGGCCGTCTCATACATGAAAATACGACACTGACCTCATCAAACCCTGGATAGCCATACATGGAGAAGACTGGATCATCACCTAGATCTGCATACAGGAGCCGGCCAGCAACTCTACATCTGACCTCAAACCTCAAACCCTGCTAAAGAAACTTCGGCAGATGATGGATGGAGCCCGCAACCACAAGTACAAAAATACTTTCTTTATTGAGAAATCTGACAACGTATTTGATCTTCATCAGGTCAGTATACAGAATTAATTCCATATGTTGATATGTACTACAGTAGGTTACTTTAACTCAAGTACAAATTTGACAGCAATGGACACTTATAATGGAGTAATATTTCACTTGAGTATCTATACTTACATTGTCCACCACTGTTTGCAGCCCTGTAGCTCAAAATGCACAGTGTATAGCCTAATTATTATGCTGTTATGTGTATATGGTGTAATTCAACCATGCATAGATGCTGTGACTGTGTGTGCTACCAAGCTACACAGTACACACACAGTCTGTCAGATGCCTCAGTCAGTGCAAACATTGGCATGTACAGAAGTTTCACCTGAATAGCTGCATTGTATTTACCTGTATTTTCATTTAAGGACCTCCAAATTAATAGGCTATGTATTAGGCCGTGGACACTCATCTGAAAATATTTTATGCCATTGAACCTTATACAAGATTTGTGGTGTTTTAAGGATTTAAGATATTTACTCATTTTGCTGGGGACCGCTGGAACCACCCCCGCAAGACTTTGAGAACTAGTGGCCTATACAACTGCATGTGGTCTTCTCTGTGTTACATTATATCAAGTTGTGTACTGTTTTTGTGCTGAAAGGAAACTGCCATTAGAGAACATCATTGGGAATCTGTGCATGTGCCTTATTAATTGAGACTCAGAGTCACAAGATGGTAATGCCAGTACTACAACTGCATGTGGGTCAGACATAGGTTACTTGGTAATTACTATATATGTGCAGGTCTCTAAACAGTCTATAGGCCTTTAAAGTTAACAAAAAGTAGGCCTATGCATGCGCGCACGCACGCAAACACACGCGCGCGCGCACACACACACACACACACACACACACACACACACACACACACACACACACACACACACACACACACACACACACACACACACACACACACACACACACTGCTACAGTTCCTAATTTGTCCACATAATGGTAAAACGGGAGGAACTTCCCATAGTCTCCAAAAGGTGGCGTGTGAGACACATGAAACTGACACAGTAGCCTTACTGTAGTCTACTGTTGTTTCCACTGCGCAGGTAAAAGTAAACTCCGCTATAGGGAAGAGTAGGCAATTTTATGTCTAGATCCAAAATACACCATCTGAAGTCTGATCTTTTTCAGATTTATTGTTGATTCCAAAACAACAGTAATGAACGTCAATATTAACTTGACATGTTGCCATTGATAACAATACAGAGCGTAGGCCTACCTTCATTTTGAAGTTGTTTAATCTTTGGAGGGGCTCGCTCAACTCAAAAGTATTCTCAGCTACGGACGGACTTTCATGGAGAAAGGTAAACGTTTCTTTCTTTCTTTCTTTCTTTCTTTCTTTCTTTCTTTCTTTCTTTCTTTCTTTCTTTCTTTCTTTCTTTCAATTCTTAAATCTATTTTAACTACACACATCCCTATTTTCCCTATATGAACAAAATGTTGGAGATGAATCATCATTAGATCTTAACAAAATAAACGAGTACTGAGTAGCCTAGTTTACAAAACAAATATGCGACAATGTGAAGTGAAACAGGAGCAGATCTGATGCTGTGAGTGATGTGGATGAGTTTCTCTTGCCCCCACTCTCTTCACTTTCCTTCTCTCTATCTCTCCCTCTCTCTCTCTGCTTCTCCTCCCCTCTTTTAGCCCTATGTGTGACTCTTCAGTTAACAAACAGAATTTTGTACCGCTGTCTGCACTTTCTTTGTAAGTAAGCATTCTATTATCTACATTCCTCATCAATGATGTGTTATTATATATGCATTGGCATATAGCATGCTGAGAATTATGTTCTCTGTGGTATGATTAGGCTTGACCAGTTCTGATTATCATAAAATGCTGTTGTTTATTTATGCAATACCATTGCACATTGCATTGTCAAACGTATAGGATCTATTCAATTGTTTTCGAGAGGAAATGTTTTGGCTGAATTGACAATTGCCATTTGTATGTCTAAGTCAAAATTTAAGTTTCTCGTAATTCAGAGTAGGCTATACTGCCTCTTATGTCACCTGTGGACAATTAAGGATACTTGTGTGAACCGTTTCCTTTATGACAACTTGACAAGAGCATTTCCCAAGTATTCAAACATTACAATGTAGCTATGTTCGCAATAGATTATTATTATTATTTACAAATGATGGGTTTTCTTAACTCAACCTATTTGTGTCCATAATAGGTTGAGTTAATAATAATATATGTAGCCTTTATACGGTCAAACCTCAAATAGCACAGATGATTTTAATCAATCACTAGCCTACTCAATAGGCTATTGTGGAGTTTTTTTGTTGGGGATATATATAACTATTGATTATCACAAAATCATTGGCCTGTCTTGTAAACATTATAACTTCTTGTTTTATATTATTTATGCTCGTTTAATGCAATATTTCCTCTTGCTAATATTTGTGAAAGGGTTGCGCTAAAAAAATTAATGAAGGCTAGAAGCAAATCGGTGAGCGTTATTTTCAGATCTTAACAATAAATGACAAATTTGAGGTATATTTTCAAGACCGAGTTTGAGGGAAAGTTTTCACACCTCCGGTTAAATGAGGCTCCTCAGGAGCCATCATTTTACTCCGTATTACATGTCACACTCACAACCTAAAGTGCGATAAAAAGCTATAAAATAATATACAAATATATAGATATTAGATTTTAGCCGTTTCCCCTATAAAGCCTAAACACATTGGTGTTTTGGATGTTTCTACTGACCCTGGTCTCAAATTATCAGAGGATATAATCGTTTTGGGAGCTTTTAGTGTATTGCTTTTATATAATTGTATTTAAATTCATATTTTGCCTAACATTTGCGGGTAATTGAAGTCCTAAAGTTCTGCTGCTATTCTATTTCCTGAACAGGGAAAGTTCGCGACAGTCAGAAATAAAGGCTTTGCAAATTGCATTGCATCTCAGAAAGATCGCCGCAAAGTTTTTAATCGCTGTGTGCCACACAGTGTGTGGGCTACGTCCGATATTCATCTAAGTAAGTCCATTCTACTGACTAAATTGTGCGCGTAACAAACAGCGTCTGAACTCATCTCATCACAGATCTCTCTCTCTCTCTCTCTCTCTCTCTCTCTCTCTCTTTCTCTCTCTCTCTCTCTCTCTCTCTCTCTCTTTCTCTCTCTCTCTCTCTCTCTCTCTCTCTCTATCTCCTGTCTGGGAGGGAGGGGGGAGTCCTGCCTCTGCCTTCCTCAGATCAATGCCCTGGCCACTCACTTTCTGATGTTGCACGACGGGAAATGCTTTGAATACTTGCGACATGGCTGCTCGCATTGATTGCCAAGATTGACAGCTCCAACCATCGTCTTCTCTTGTCTCAGAGAAAGTGGGGGGGAAAGAATAGAATAGAACAGATAACAACAACAGATAGATACTTTGCAGTCTTGACAGCAGAACTTCATTGACAGAACAGAACGGGACGGGATCCCCTCATATGGCCCGTGTGGAAACAGACTTTAGTTTTCGCTCAACAGATAGCCCAGTGATTTGTACAAAGTATAGCCCCGTCTAGCCGACACGCACAGGATAGCCTGTACTGCGAGGACGTGCATTATTCCGTCCAAGACTCACCTCATCAAGGTAATACAATGCTATTTCTATATAGTTTCTGAATATGGATACGTTTCGCAAACTGCGTTATTAACCATCGTCGATCTAAGTTTTTACATTATGTCAATTCAATGCATCTGTGATGGCGCGCGAATTCTGCTTGTTATTGGAAAAGTTAAAAGGTAGTTTAACCACTCTTGTCTCTTTCGGACCACTTTTTATAACAGATTTAAAAAGTGTTATTTAGTGCGTCGTTCTCACGAGGATCAGAGTAGACGCAACACGCGAGCTGCGCGTTCGAAGAAGTGGATGAGCACTTTCGCGTCTCCGGATCAGCCTAGGCTATATAAGAAGAAGCTCTTTTCTTCTATTCCAACTAAATCATAAAGAACTAAAATATACTAGTAATCATAATCAGTATGTTGACAACCAGTTGTTTATTGCAGTTCATAATGCTGCGTGCGGACTTATACAAACAACATGTCTAAAAGCTTTCAAACTCAGAGAGAGGGGGGGGGCAGCCTAGATACGTTTGATGTCACAGGCTGTTTGTGTTGACCGTAATGTCGCGGCGTGATATTGAACTTGATTTGTTCTGTTACATGTTCGCTGCCTCGGTGTTTGCGTTCATAATAATATAGCAAATAACTTTATTCTCTAGCCTAGGTGGCAGTTTCACGTTTGTCCACACAGCGGTACCCTTCATTGACAATGACGTGCGCTGTTTCCCCTCTCCCGGATGTCTCCTGATGGGAGCTTTACAAGTTTCTTTGAATCTTTCCTTATGTCTCATTCTATCCGTCCCTTTAAAGTTCTGCTCCTCTCCTGTTTGTGAAACTTCAGATTGGCTGCGGCTTCACATGAATGTGAAGTCGAGTTGTCCCCGTTAGGGCTGGGAATGTTGGAGTGTGCAGTAACTTTCTCTCGAGGTCAGGGGAATTGACCTTTAAAGAATGCACACGCCATAAATTTAATTCAACAACTCAACAACAGCCTTGTCTATTTAGAGACAATACACTTGAACAGTTTGGCTTCCATTCTGCTCACATCTCTCTGACCATTGCTGCTCATAAGGCACAGTCATATACAGTAAGTTGCAATTGAATTAATACATGTATAGTATAGCTGAATCAGGATTAATTGTTGTCTTGCTTCCGCGTAGTTTTATAGACCCATCTACGCAACGCATGCTTTGACTTCTTTGAGTTTGAAGTTAATGCAACAATTATATTTTAGGCCTGAATATAGCCTACCTTCAAAATAGTTTTGGAATTGGGAATTATGGTAAAACTTATATATTTGCACATATTACCCTAAGAACATGTTTATGTTCGTCAAGTAAAAATGCATAGGCTATAGGCTTCACTAAATGGAAAATATTTTTGCGTAGATACTAGAGAAATATGATTGGGAATCGGGAGCACGAATGGAATGCAGCCTGAATGAAGATATGTGCACTGCTGTACGATGTTAAACAATATTTTAAGCGTAGGCTACTGCGTATATTTCACAAAATTAGACCGGGTTCGAGATAAAATGAAGAATGAAGAATTGAATCAGCGTTGGGAGTTTTCTAAAACTTGACTCCCTTTGCAGAGGGTCAGTGCATGCACAACGCAGGGCAGGCAAACGCTTTCTTTTTCCAACATAACCAGGTGCAAAAGGTGCCCAATCAAGGGCGCAACACTGACAGGAGATATATAGTCATTTCCGTGTTTTCCGCGTGTCAGTAAAAGTCCTGTGTTTAATAGGCTAATACATTCTTAACTGATCGAGGCAGAGTGAAAAACAATCCCCCCCGTCTCGTTGTAAAGTTGATATCGTAATGGTATTTTGTTTTGAACAGTTGCTGTTAGGCTGCGAGTGCGAGTTCCCTCATAAGGTAAGGTGGCACTGGAGACCATTGGAAGCCTAAATGGCACATTTATAATTAGACTGACTGCCCATTCAGCACATTGTCCTGATTGCTAGACAGACAGGGACACTCGGCTCTGTCTGAGCCGTGTGTGTGTGTGTGTGTGTGTGGTGGGGGGGTGGAGGGGGGTCTCTGTCAGCCATGCCCATGCAGCGTGCCGCTCTGAGCCGCTCACGCTCACCAAGGAACACCGGCGCCGCACACACTGCACTTGGCTGCTATTCAGAGTCACTGCAGGCTGCTATATTTTCAATTATAGAGAAATATCAGTTAATAATTTTCATTATTCATATAGGGTCGCCTTCGCTCCTCTTCAAAAGTCTTCAACGTCAACGTGCTCTTTAAGCATTGAACACACTGCAGCCTATTTTAATCTGTATGCAGGTGCCAATTAGGACCTTTAATTGTTTTCATTATTTTGGTAATTAGGCTACACGGGTCAGTTATTTCGCATTTATTTTAACAGAAACAATTAAAACAAAATACAAATGCATGATGGGTGGTTAATTATTTAACACTATGGTTGTTTATCATATTCATGTCGTCCTCATTTTAACCACTTTAATAAATGTAAGTTACACTGGTCTTACATGTTTCCTTTTATATCTTGTATTTTTAAGGACTATCTACGAGTGGAACTCGGGGTGACTTATGGTTTGGCAAGACTGAAGTGGTCAACATTTCCGAGCTGGAACCGGCATAAGATAGAGAGACTCACTGACGCATGTAAGTTCAGAGATTTTAAGAGTGCATTTTGGCATGGGGAAAAAGCATGCTCTGACACCTGCGCGCTTCCTCTGTAGAGACCCCGCACTGTGTGCAAGATCAATGTCTCCTGTGTTGCAATAGAAATTGTTATCTCTGGTTATAATAAACATTGTGAATGTTGAGCTTTATTAATTGTTTGAGAATGAATAGAAATCCAATTCATTAGTCTATTATTGCAATAGCTCAATATCTCACTGAATACATTGTGAATGGAATGTATTTTACAGATAAGCTAGATCATTTATAGGTAGGATTTGTTTAAGCTTAATCAACTCATCTACCTTACAAAAACATTGCCTTACTTATAGCAATTAGTAAGTGGAACAAGGATATGATATATTAGGAGACATTGGATTCTTTCCTACACAGGTTTTTATTTGTGGCACCTGTTGTAATTCTGGAGAATGAGGAATTAGAATATTATGTATAAGACATTTTCATGAAATGCCATTAAAATAGACTAATTGAATGGAAGATAAAGGCTTCTGCTTCAGCCTTGTAGCTCCACGATACTACAAAAGTCTGTTTTATTCACGGTTATACTTCAGCCTGGAAAATTCATCTTTGAGCCATGAAATGCAGCAAATGGACATTTTGTTTTGTGTTAGTTTAATTTTATGGCTCTGCTCTCCTTGTAACAGCTTTATCCGTAGCTTATAAGCTTGCCGTAAGAATTCTATCAGAACCATCTTTTGCTAAGCAGATCTTGCAGTTATAGACGGAACAACTCTCTAGCAACACACAACGCAAATGATTGTGATGCATTGTAGTAGCTTATACTGTAGAATAAAATGGACGGTAATCATACCTGTTCAGTAGTTGTATTTGATAGTTCATACAATTTATATTAAAAATTGCACATCTAATATGTGTGAGAACTCAGATTATCTTTTGTATTTTATTTACCAGGTGTTTGTCCATTGCTTTTATTATAGAGCCTTTCTGTGTGTGTGTGTGTGTGTGTGTGTGTGTGTGTGTGTGTGTGTGTGTGTGTGTGTGTGTGTGTGTGTGTGTGTGTGTGTGTGTGTGCGCGTGCGTGCGTGCGCGTGTGTGGGCGGGTGGGCATGCATGCTTGCGACGCGCGTGTGTGTGTGTGCGCGTGCGTGCGTGCGTGCACTTTCATTTACGGTACCTTTCATGTCCCAGATATTTTGCAAAAAACTCTGCTCCTTCTTGAAATTGGTGACATTATTTAAATTTAAATATCAAAAGAGTATGTCTTGATTATATTGGATCACAAAGGTCATACCTATATTGTGGCAACGAGCGAGCAGATAGCACAGTAAAATCCAGAGTGTTAATGTAAGGGTCCATTTGGTTCCGTTTTGTGCACTCTCAAAGTTAAATGAACACTGCCACTGATGATTTTACTGTGTAGAGGCCAGGGAGGTGGTTGAGCAGTAAGATACTAGTGTCATGGTCTCCTTGTGGCAGTGGAGGGCGTGCAGAGTGACTGGTAAGTGCCAGGCAGCAGAGACCTAATGATAAACAAGATGAGAGGTAAACAACAGCAGGCTTGGTGTAGGTAGAGGAGAGTGGAGCAGAAGGATGGAAGACTGCAGGAGATAATAAATGTGGCAGCACATGTTGTGACATCTGTCTTTCTAAGTGTTATCTAATTTGCAGTAGGATCTTTCAACAATGATCAAAACTGATGAGAGTGTGCCGGAACATGGATTTTGTGTTTGTCTCCCCCCCCCCCCCCCCCTCCTCATGACTTGCCGTTTCACTTCCACCATGATGTTCAAATGTCGTTGTTTTATCAACAGAGGACACTGGCATTGCACAATATTTTGTAGAATTTAATTCATTCTTGCAGTTTTCCAAAACCCAGACAAACTCAAAACACTCTCGAAACACCTCTCCTGATATCGAATTAGCCTGTATGTAATGTAATCTGCAGGGACATTTCTATCTTTAGAGTTCTTTGTGGTATTAGGTAAACCTATATGATTTTGCTTATGGCGTGGAGAGCAGACCTCTATTTGACAGGAGTGGCTCTGTGCTAATACTGTTACTGTACACAGTAACAATCTGTGCCTTCTCAGTTAGAGCCATTGTCACTCCACATAGATGAGACCGTCTTGAAATATTGATGAAATCAATGGCTCCAGTGACTCATCCACATCAAACAATAGGGCATGTAGAGGTTAGCGAGACGCCGTCACCATCTCAAATTGATGGCTTCAACTGACTGTAAGAACAAAGTTGTCTGGATGAATTATTCATTTAGGAGTAGGACTATTCTTTTTCTTTAACTCATTCAGATTTACATATTTTACATTTGCAGTATTTTTTTATTAGAACATTGGTTGAGTATTTTTGGACAAAGAGATAACAGCTGAGCTCCATATTCATTTTATATTTGATAATATCCTATGTATAATTCTACTCGCACGTTGAACAAATGGATAAATTACCACTGAGGATATATATATATATACTGTATATATATAGACACACATAAAATGCGCATTTCTTCTCAGGAACATTATAATTGCACAAGTAACCTAAGTGGCTCATTTTGATCAGTATCATTCACTCGCCCACTGAATATGTTTTTCTGAAAATAATTGGACAGTTTCTTTTAGTCCGTAGCATAGTTATGCATAATTAACTTGGACTTCAAAATGCAACTGTCCTGGCTATGGTAAATAGCCTCTGTTGAATTGGTTTTATTTATATTTTTTTAAATCCCACATTAATATGTAGAATTAATTGGAAGCGCCTGGTCGCCGTATGTTTTTGACACAGGTCTGGGACTTTAATCAGGTGGAGGAATTAGTGGAGCTCATTGTTTTTGATGGATCACATGAAGATTTGCACAGTGCCTGTGTGAAGATAGTTGCTTCTATTTCCATATCAAAGAGGCCCACAGTGCAGTCGGGCAGTAATTAAAATGTGGTGGATTTTGAAGCCACACGCGCGCACACACACACGCACGCACACGCACACACACACAGACACATGCAGAGATGCATGCACACGCACACACACACACATGCAAGTAGAAGTACGTATGTACGTACGCACGCACGTACGCACGCACGCACGCACGCACGCACGCACGCACGCACGCACACACACACACACACACACACACACACACACACATTAACAGAGAGCATACAAACCAAGGCTGAACATTGTCAGGCTGTGTGAAAAGGGTGCAGGTGGTTGACTCTTACATATAAACTCCATCAGAAGCTGTCACTCACTGCCATGCATGCAATCCACGGCATTCCTTTTCCACAGAATTCTGCATCCAATCGAATGACATTTTATTGCACAGTCAGCTTTCTGACTCCCCTATGGCAGCTGTTTTTTAGTCCAAGTTTGAATCATACAGGATATTTTTGCCTCTTTCCATGGTTTTCATATATTTCATAGGTTTTCATATAGACTGTAGATACAACTTTTATTTCTATTTGTAAAATTATGTTTTTTGTTTCTTCCCTGGGTGACCTTGATGCCTGCAGCTCCTTATTGGATTGTTAGGTGGCTCTTTGTGATCACGGTCCTTTTAGAATTGAAGAAGATCTGAGATTGTGTCTTGTGAGTGAACGAGGGAAGAGATTAGTGTAAAGCCTCATATATACTCAATAGTACGACAGTGTCACTTGACAAAAAGAACAGATCTACACGCTAGCAATGAATCACACCACAAGGCGGTGGTAGCTTGTAGATCTGTCTTTTTTTGGCAAGCGACACCCTCGTGCGATGGTGTATAATTTAAGCTTAACGTGGGCCCTTGAGCTTTTCGCACACAAAGGCATCCCCTCATTGTGTTTGGATCAGGCCTTCCCTTGGGCAAGCCACTGCCGAGGCCTATAGCAGAAAAGACCTACGGAAACATCTAACTGTGTGTCCAACATGAGCAGCTCTTAGCGTGTGGAGTGGGGGCATATGTTAGTCAGACGTACCAATAGTCCAACATACGCGGCCGGTTAAGACTCACTCGTGGCTTCCGTGTGCGGTTAGGGTTTAGGTATAGGGTTAGTAATGTCGGATTATTGGAACGTCAGACTAACGCTACGCAGTACGCACCCAGCGTTTAGAAGGTTGATTTTGATGGGATATAAAGAAAGAAATCAGAAATACATAGGACACGGAGAGAAAGTCAGTGCAAGTTACCAACCTTGCTTTGTAATTACTTGCGCAAGCAGAGCACGCAAGTATACTGTGGTCGTTACGGTAAAAGGTAACGTATACAGTACGTATACATGTATGTATGTATGTATGTATGTCGGTAAGAATGGTGGTCCCTTATTGGCTGTTGATGGTGACGTAACTAAGGTACGATTCAAGGTAGGTAGGCTATATATATATTTTATAGAGGGGCTGATCGTAAGTTCGTAGAGGTCGGCAGGACTTGCGCGCTCTGCTTGCGCACAAGTAGGCCATGTACTTGTATTTGCCAGCATGATCTGACATGATCTGAAAATATGCTCCATGGTTGTGACTATGCCAGCCAATCTGGGTTCTGTACTCCCCAGTCCAACCTAAAGGATGCTGGGAGTGGTTTTGTTAGCATGTGACTTTTAGCAGATTAGATATGGCAAGTTACATTGTATGTTATGCATTATGTACTGTGTGCATGACGTGTGCGTGCATGCGAGTGCGTGCAAGTTGTTATATATGTGTCCCTTTCGTGCCTGTGTTTGTTTGTATGTTTGTATCATGATGACATGATGATTTGGGGCTTCTCGTGGCACATTGCCAAGTTTGACAACTTAGCAATGGTTTGACAAAAAGAGAAACATTCTTAGCATGCATTGAAGTAAAATCGTTTAAAATCATTTGGCACTTTGAGCTTAGATTCAAGGCTGTTTTAGATATTTGACCACTGCACATAGTTTGAACTAACGCATAACATGATGCTAGTTAAGTTAACGTGGTTGTACGTCATCATTTCCAGCGATGGGAGCTCTGAATCACATGTATGTCTGGATTTGAAGAAGTCGGGTAAGCCTCTGATTGTTTGGGCTGTAACAGACGTCTGTGGTTCCGGTTGGTTTGTGGTTGGCCTGAAGATCTATTGTTGGTCAGTTAATTTGTAGATTATTGTGTTGTTAGAGGCAGTCATAACCACTTTTCAATAGTTGTGCCACTTGTGCCCCCAGACGTTAGATATCTAATCGTGCACCTCACAGTGCACGTGTTGTTGAGTTCATTGGCTTAAAAAAACCCAAGAAAGACGTAATGAAAAAACAAAATAACAAAAAAACATTGTACAGGACTATTCTGTGTTTCCTCCCTCTAACATGGACCTCTCTAGACATTGTGCCCATTGGGACTAAAAACAAGGACCGATCAACTGCTTGTATTCTAGAGCAGCCTTGTCTAAAACAGGCAGCAACATTTCATGGAAAAGAAAGGACTTATTCAGCCTGAAATCAGATTCCCAACCGTTTTTGTGTGGAAAATGTGCAATGCCAAAAATGAACCAAAGTGACAAAAGAGGGAGGGTGGGGGGTGGAGGGAAAGTTCTGATGAAACTAACCAAATCATTTATTTTTGTTCAAAAGCAGGTCTTTTGTTTCTTTCCTGAATAATATTTTTTACACCGACTTGGATTAGTTTCAGAGCTTTGGCTTCAGTGTGCACTATGAGAAAATGGGTTCAGCAGACACAACCACAAGTTCTCTCTCTCTCTCTCTCTCTCTCTCTCTCTCTCTCTCTCTCTCTCTCTCTCTCTCTCTTTATTTCTCTGTCTGAGAGAGGGGAAGCAGTGTCGAGGTCCGGTTGGTGGAGAGACTGTCTAAGAGCAGATTGTCAGAGACTTCCTCACACAAAAGACTGTGCAGATAATGATGTTAGTGTTCACATTGTGACTCCCTGATGAAGTGCAAGACTGAAGACTGAAGCTGGTTTCCTCTCTTGGAAAGTTTTATATTTTTCTAATGAACTACACGTGACTTAAATCTTTTCCAACTGTTAACTCTAATACATTTTGGGGTGCCCGCTGGCCTTGTGGTCCAGGCGCATGCCACATATTGGCTCTGGCCTGACCGCGTGTTGCGTGTTCGAGTCCCGTTCATGACGTCTTTTCGTCATCAACCTATACTCTACCAGATGCATGGTCATGTGGGACATCTGCTAATCTCTCTCAATTCCATTGCTTACCTTACCATAGCCTTTATATGGTGCACCATGGAAGCTCCATGGAAAGATAATCACAATATGTCCAAAATGACAAAGTTCTCCTGCCTCATGTACTGTGGGATAGCCTAAATTGGTTCACATTCTTTTTCCCCTTAATTTGTCACCCCTGCTCTTGTGCCAGTATATTAAAACTATATTATACAGTAACCAACTGCAGCAGAGAATACACACTGCTTTGTAGCTTAAAACAAGTAGAACCGCATCTAAATTAAGATTAATATTCTTATGCATGCTCTTTTGAGGTATATTTTCCCTTGAGTAGCCTCGTTATTTTTTAGGGATAATTCCGTTCCAAGCTACACTTGTTTGTAAGCAAAGTGCAGATAGCTCAATGCCACAGAAAGTATGGTCTTCGAAAATCATTTTTTGAATGGAACTAAAAAAGGGAAATCTGCTGAAATGATGGAGAAAGCTTGTGGTTTGGCCCTCGCACTGCATTTTCCCATGAGCCTCTTTGACAATCAGAAGGGATACGCCACCCGCCCAAATGCAACACACACACCCACACATGCATGTGCACACGCACGCACGCACGCACGCACGCACGCACGCACGCACGCACGCACGCACGCACGCACGCACGCACGCACGCACGCACGCACGCACGCACGCACACACACACACACACACACACACACACACACACACACACACACACACACACACAGAGCCTTTGTCTACCAGGCGGTAAGTGTGTAGAAACCCCTGGGAGGAGCCTTGTCAGGGGGAGCGTGACTGACAAGAGGGGGGTTGAGGGAGAGACTGAGGTGGTTCTGGAACAACCTCAGCAGGATGGATGGTCTATGATGATCCCACTCACTGCTGAGCCAGAAAGGGATAAGTTATTGCGACCATAGGTCGCAGATTACTATGAAAACCTGTCAGTCAGTCCGTCAGTCACGCCTCCATATATGGTTGTCAGTCGGTCACGCCTCGTGACACATCACGCCACCGTATATGACCGTCAGTCCGTCATGCCTCGTGATACGGTCCATATATGGCCATCTCCATATTATGAAGATCACGACACTGACCTGATCAAACCCTGGATTAGCCATACATGGATAAGACTGCATATTCATCACCTAGATCTGCATATATGGAGCCGTTCAGCAACTCTACATCTGACCTCAAACCCTTAGATCTCCATATGGAGCTGACCTACTTCATTCCAGATGTTGATTCTTCCCCACCCGTCCTTCTATGATGTCTCCCTTTTGACTGATACCTGTCCATTCTAACTCTAGACGGGTCCGCCCCAAAGTTATTAGCGCAGCCATGCCCGGCAGCTGGCGAAAACTAGAGTTCTCATTTCTCAACAGGGCCGGGCCAACAAATGAAGGCCCGGCCCTAACTGGGCTGGTCCGAGGCCCTGCCTGGCCTTACTAATTGGCACACATTTTTCGCCCTACCCGGCCCGAAAACGGCAATAATGTTTTATATATTACACACACACACACACACACACACACACACACACACACACACACACACACACACACACACACACACACACACACACACACACACACACACACACACAAACCCTTTTCTCAGCTTAAATTTGATAGTGTTCCATTTCCAATTTTGTCTACTAATTTGTTTTGTTCATCACTTTCAGTTTAACTTAATTATCTTGTATCCTGTATGAGTTCTCTCTCGTGATTGGATACAATTGGTATCCCAAACTGAAAATGTATTTCCTGTTTACTGAAGAGCTGGGGACAACATGGGGAGACACCTGCTACCAATAGCAATGATTGCTATATTCAGTTCAGTTCAGTTTATATTAATATAAAGCTACTAATAACAGTACAGTATAACAGCACCATTAAGAATACGAGCTTTTCTGTATTGACATAAAGTCTTTATGGAGATCTTTTCCCCCCTTTTTTAGCTTACATGAATGACATCTATCTATCTCTATCATCTATCTATCTCTATCTATCTATCTCTGCCGAGATGCATCCATGACCTTACCAACACACTCAGTACATTTGTACATGCAGCTCAGCCGTGCGTGTG